>NW_019154087.1:41327035-41475272 GCF_002288905.1 Enhydra lutris kenyoni | reverse complement strand
TTTTAAGATTTTATTTATTTATTTGACAGAGAGAGAGATCACAAGTAGGCAGAGAGGCAGGCAGAGAGAGAGGAGGAAGCAGGCGCCCTGCTGAGCAGAGAGCCCGATGAGGAACTTGATCCCAGGACCCTGAGACCATGACCTGAGCCAAAGGCAGAGGCTTTAACCCACTGAGCCACCCAGGTGCCCCCATTTGTTTTGTTTCTTAACTTCTACGTATGAATGAGATCATACGGTATTTGTCTTTCTTGGACTTATTTCGCTTAGCATTATACTCTCTAGCTCCATCCGCGTCTTTGCAAGCGGCAAGATTTCACTCTTTCTTATGGATGAGGAATATTCCATTGTATATCTATACATCATTTCTTCTTCTTCTTCTTCTTCTTCTTTTTTAAGAGGGAGAGAGAGTGAGCATGAGATGGGGGAGGGGCAGAGTGAGAGGGAAAGAGAATCTTAAGCAAGCTCCGCACCCACTGCAGAGCCCCAAATGGGGCCAGATCTCATGACCCTGAAATCATGAGCTGAGCCGAAATCAAGAGTCTGACGCTTAACCAACTGAGCCACCCAGGCACGCCTCCCTTTTAAAAAGAGATTTATTTATTTTTATTTTAGAGAGAGAAAGAGAGAAAGACAGCATGCATGTGAGTTGGAGGGCAGAGGGTGGGAGGGGCAGTGGGAAAGGGAGAGAGAGAGAGAGAGAGAGAGAGAGAGAGAATCTCAAGCAGACTTGGTGTTCAGTATGGAGCCCAAAGGGGGGGCTCAATCCCACCACCCTAAGCCAAAACCAAGAGTCCAATGCCCAACTAATGAGCCATCTAGGGCCCCTATACCACACCTTTATCCACTCATCTGTTGATGGACACATGGGTTGCTTTCATAATTTGGCTACTATAAGTAATGCTGCAATACACATAGGGGGCATATACCCCTTTGAATTAGTGTTTTTATATTCTTGGGGTAAATACCCGGGAGTGTGATAACTGAATTTTAGGGTACTTCTATTTTTAACTTTTTTTTTTTTAGATTTTATTTATTCATTTGATAGATAGAGATCACAAGTAGGTAGAGAGGCAGACAGAGAGAGAGGAGGAAGCAGGCTCCCGGCTGAGCAGAGAGCCGGACGTGGGGCTGGATCCCAGGACCCTGGGATCATGACCTGAGCCAAAGGCAGAGGCTTTAACCCACTGAGCCACCCAGGTGCCCCCTATTTTTAACTTTTTGAGGAACCTCCATACTGTCCTCCAGAGTGGCTATACCACTTTGCATTCCCACCAACGGTGCGCGAGGGTTCCTTTTTCTCAACATCCTTGCCAAAAGTTATTGTTTCTTGTGTTATTAAATTAAAAAAATTTTTTTAAGGTTTTATTTATTTATTTGACAGAGAGTACAAGTAGGCAGAGAGGCAGGCAGAGTGAGAGGGAGAAGCAGGCTCCCTGTTGAGCAGAGAGCCTGATGCGGGGCTCCATCCCAGGACCCTGGGATCATGATCCGAGCCGAAGGCAGAGGCTTAACCCACTGAGCCACCCAGGTGCCCCGTGTTTTTTAATTTTAACCATTCTGACAGGTATAAGGTGATATCTCATTGTGGTTTTGATTTGCATTTCCCTGATGATGAATGATGTTGAAACTCCGTATGTTTTAAGCAATAACTCTTCATTCCTTCCTCCCACCAGTTCCTGGCCACCACTGTTCTACTTTCTGTCTACACACATTTGGTCTTTTTGTTTTGTTTTGTTTTTTAAAGATTTGATTTATTGCAGAGAGAGATAGGGAGAGAGACTCTGAAGCAGATTCCACTGAGTGAAGAGCTTGTCATGGGCCTCAATCCCATGATCATGAGATCATAACCTGAGGTGAAACCAAGAGTTGGATGCTCAATAGACTGAGCCACCCAGGTGCCCTGTCTACACATATTTGACTAGTCTAGGCACCTCATATAACTGGAATTATAATATTTGTCCTTTTTCCTCTGGCTTACTTCACTTAATATGATGTCTTCAAAGTTCACCCATGTTGTGGTATGTGTCCGAATTTCCTTCCTTTTAAAGGTGGAATATTCCATTGTGTGCATCTATCACATTTGGTTTTGCCACTCATCTGTTGATAGATATTCAGATGGGCTACAGGATTTTTAGAAGTGGATGAGGCTTCTCCAGTTCTCTCTTATACCATCTGATTTAGAAAGCCCTGAGATCTTAGAAAACAGACAAACTTCAAGAAGGAAGGGAATTGTACCCTGAGACAACCGAAAACTGCCCTCTGACCAGGCATACCTGCTTGGGTCCTTTATAAGAGTAAGAAACACATTTTCATGGTATTAATTAACCACTGGAAATGTGGAGTTTATTTGTTACAACATCTTGTGTTACTGCAGGGTACTCATACACCTTTATTGACTTGACAAAATACTTTTGGTCACTGAACCACAAAAATAATATTTTCCCCCTCTCTCTACTATCACAATGCCTCTGCCTCTAGAAAACCACAGTCCTGGGGCTTCTGAGTGGTTCAGTTGGTTAAGTGTCTGACTTTGGCTCAGGTCATGATCTCAGGGTTCTGGGATCGAGCCCCATGTTGAGCTCCCTGCTCAGCAGGGAGTCTGCTTGTCTTTCTCCCTCTGCCCCTCTCCCCACTTTTTCTATCTCTCTCTCTCTCAAATAAATAAATACTTTAAAAAAATAGAAAAGCACAGTCCCTTAATAAAAAAGCAAGCAATATTGAAGGAGGTCTTTGTGCTTTTCCCCCATCAGTAAGGGTAAGAATTTTGACTTCTTTTCCAGAACCTACTGAAGATTAGTGCATCTCTTACCTTGACTGAACTTAAGATATTCCTCTGTGCAATCTTGGGTCATGTTTCAGTTCAAATAATGCATTTTCTTTAATGAAACTGCACAAAGTCCTTCAGACCAAAATCGTCAAGCCTTCACTTGGCAGAGGTCCTGGCAAATCAAGAGCAACTTCTGCCATTTGTGTTGGCACCACCCCCAGATGTGTTTGTTTAAGCTCCTTCAGCCAAAATGTATAATGCTTACCTTTCTCATATTTAGCAAGGTTTTGAAAAAAGAGGGCAGCTCCTTCTGTGAAGCACGTACAGACTGATCTTAACCCCATCTGGTGACAGGTTACGTAAGAGTGAATAAAACACATTAACAGTTTCCATGCTGACAAGAGTGACTACAGTCAGACTGGCTTACCCAGAATTCCAAGATTCCAGGAGCCTCCAGGTGTCTGGTCTACCTCGTCTCCCTCAGATTCCTCTTTACGTCATTTCGAAGAGCAACTTGTCTTCCAACACATCTTTTAACTGAAAGGTGGATTTTCCTGGCATTCAGTCTGGAAAAATTAGAAAGCTGGAGATACAAATTTTAAATGTGTGTTGGAAAAGTCAAGGGACAGTAGTTGACCATCTCTGCAGGGTTGAAAGGACCTGAGAGCACGGTCACATGAGGAGTGCAGTGCTGGCATTAGCTGAAATGCTAGGCCTGATTGTCTCTTGCCATGCTGGCTCCCAGGGTACCAGCTCTTGACGATCTCACCCTGGACGGGGTGTGGGGGTGGGAGAGGATTCAAGAGAAAGGAAAGGGAGAGAGAGGGGTGGGAATGTGAAGCATCAGAAATGGAAGACAGAAGGCAGAATGAAGGAGGAAGAATTGGTAAGGTGGTGGGTGAATCAGAAGGGGAAGAAATGGAAGGAGAAAAGGAGAATAAAGCAAGGAAGAGGGAAGGGGGAAAGAAAAATGCGAAGGAGTGAGGGAAAGGGATGGAAATTAACATTCACCAAGTACCTTTTAGATAAATGTTAATAGTCTTAAGGCTGGAATCTTACTTTTCAATTTGTTGGGACAGGGGCTGGGGCTGGGCTTTAGCCACTGAGAGCCATGATGTCTACAAAATCTTGTCCTGGATGACAGCTGATGGATAGTTGGAGGCGCCTTCAGCCAGGAGCAGACCCACAAATTGCAGGGCCCTGCACAAAATGAAAACAGGGGATCTCCTGTTTTAAAATTACTATGAGTTTCAAGATGGTGACAGCAGAGTATGAAACTAATTGTGGGGCCCTCCCGAGCACGGGGCCTTCAGCAGCTCCACAGATTTCATTTCCATAAAGCTCATCTTGTCCTCAACATATTGACATGACTAGAAAGCTAGAAAAGGAACTTACATTCAGGTAGTGTCTATATGATAGAAAACCATCTGGTTGACCAAAATTGCATCTTGGGCACCATTTAAGTGAAATGGTCACTTAGAATTTTTCTTAGACCATCTATTTGCCTTATGTTATATCAACTTAGCTCAGTTTTCTTTTGTACCTGGCTCTCCCGCCTAGGGCTTTATCTTTAAGATAAGACTTGTGCTTGCTTAGTTAGGACAATAACTACTATGAAATTAATAGCTACTCGTAGTTTTAAATATCAGGTTCAAAGATAGTATTAATTGCACAAGAAGGGGTCAGGCATTAGCTCAAATTTATCAAACATCAGGAGACCTTGTGATAAGCTCATGCAGACACAGAGGAAGAAAGCATGGAGAAGAAATTCATAAAAATGTAATAATGTGCAACTATTAAGAAAACAAGTAAAGTTTATTTAACTTGTATATTTTCCTTTATGCTAATGATAAGTGACTCTAAATCCCCTTTGTCCTGTGTTCTGGGTGGCTCTAAGTTTCATATTTAGTTCATCTTTTTTTTTTTTTAAGATTTTATTTATTATTTGAGAGAGAATGAGAGAGAGAGAAAGAGAGAGAGAGAGAACAAGTAGGAGGAGGGGCAGAGAGAAAAGCAGACCCCATGTAGAGCAGGAGCCTGATGTGGGACCCAATCTCTGGGATCCTGGGATCATGCTGAGCCAAAGGCAGATGCTTAATGACTGAGCCGCCCAGGCACTCTAGTTTGTCTTTTTGCAGATGCAAATTCCGTTTTTGTTTGTTTGTTTAAAGGATTTTATTTCTTTATTTGAGGGGAGTGGGCATGAGGAAGAAGGGGCAGAGGGAGAGGGAGAAGCAGACTCTCCACTGAGCAGGGAGCTCCACACTGGGGCTCAATCCCAGGACCTAGAGATCATGACCTGAGCTGAAGGCAGATGCTAGGCACCCTGAAAAAAATTCTATTTTATATAAAAAGTCAAAGATTAAGGGCTTTGTGGGTGTCTCTATTTGGTTATTGGCACTTGGCCCTCCTTTACACATCAGAAAGGTGGCTGGGTCTCTGGGCAGCAAGATCTCAGCAAGCTCCCTGATGCTTACTCGAATGTAGAATGACCAAGACCATCATCCTTTTAGCCTGACCTTCTCACAGGGTTCATTTCTCCATCTCTAACCCATCAAGCTTGGAATTTTAAAAGGGAAAATCCAAGTTTTACTCAGATGTCAACTACTTATAGAGAAACTAGCACTCACTTCGAAATAGTTTCAGATTTACGTAATTGTGATAAACATAGTACAAGTATAACCTTCAACCAGTTTCTCCAAATGTTAATATCTTACATAAACCATAGTACAATGATTAAGACTGGGAAACTTATTCAAATTTTGCCAGTTATCTCACTGATATTAAAATGTTCAAACTATATGGGCTCAGTCAGTGGAGTGTGTGACTCTTGTTCTCGGGGTTGTGAGTTCTGGTCCCATGTTGGGTGTAGAGATTACTTAAAAATATAATCTTAAAAAATAAAATAAAACATTCAAACTACATAGAAAACAACCTGGTGGTTTCTAGAGGGGAGAAGGGGGTGGGTGGGTGGAATAGAAGTGGTTTAAGAGCACACTTACCATGATGAGCACTGAATAATATATAGAATTGTTGAATCATTACATTGTACACCTGAAACTAATATGACACTGTACATTAATTATACTTGAATAAAAAATTAAAAATGTCAGAATTGAGTTTTAATAAGATATAGCTGATAACATACAGTTTTTTGATTTAAGAATTTTTCTCTAGGGGCGCCTGGGTGGCTCAGCGGGTTGGGCCGCTGCCTTCGGCTCGGGTCGTGATCTCAGGGTTCTGGGATCGAGTCCCGCATGGGGCTCTCTGCTCAGCGGGGAGCCTGCTTCCCTCTCTCTCTCTGCCTGCCTCTGTCTATCGTGATCTCTCTCTGTCAAATAAATAAATAAAACAAATCTTTAAAAAAAAAAAAAAAGAATTTTTCTCTAAAACGTGTTTACCATCTGGGTTGTTTATAGTCTTTTGTAGTCTTGGGGCAAACTTTGATACTGGTGAAAATCTAAAGTTATCATGTTAAGGCAATCTCTCTATATATTATCCAGTTTTAGTGCTTGAATGGGATATTTGTTTTGTCCTAACTCTGGAAACATAAATTGGTGAGCTTAAATATCAATTTGATTTTAAATAATCTCTACACTCAACGTGGGGCTCAAAGTCACAACCCTGAGATCAAGAGTTACATGCTCTTTCAATTGAGTAGCCAGGCTCCCCTTGGATCCCCACTTTTTTTTTTAAAGATTTTATTTATTTATTTGAGAGAGAGACAGTGAGAGAGAGCATGAGTGAGGAGAAGGTCAGAGGGAGGAGCAGACTCCCCGTGGAGCTGGGAGCCCGAAGTAGGACTCGATTCCGGGACTCCGGGATCATGACCTGAACCGAAGGCAGTCGTCCAACCAACTGAGCCACCCAGGCATCCCCCCACTTTTCTTTTTTTTTTTTTAGGAGTTATTTACTTATTTGTCAGAGAGAGGGAGCACAAGCAGGGGGAGCAGCAGGCAGAGGGAGAAGCAGACTCCCTGCTGGGCTAGGAGCCCCATGCAGGACTTGATCCCAGGATGCTGGGATCATGACCTGAGCTGAAGGTGAACGCTTAACCGACTAAGCCACCAAGATGCCCCAGTGTTAGGTGGTTTTAAAAATCATATATTCAAGAAATAATAGGGCATCTGGGTGGCTCAGTTGTTAAGTGTCTGCCTTTGACTCAGGTCATGATCCCAGGGTCCTGGGATTGAGCCCTGCATTGCCCTGCTTGGTGGGAGGCTTGCTTCTCCCTTTCCCACTGCCCCTTCTTATGTTCCTGCTCTCACTCTCTCTCTGTCAAATAAATAAAATAAAATCTTCCAAAAAATAATAATAGAAGAGGTGAAAGTGGGTGGAAATACAGATCAAAAAATTGGCAAGAGCTGAGAACTTGGAGAGCCTGCCTGATGGGAAAAGAGATTCATTATACTATTTTTATGTATATTTTATAAATCTATATAATCAAAAGCCAAGAAAAAAATACAAAGGTCTTTAACTCCTGGATAATATTTTCTTTATATAATTTCTTTTTCTAATTCCCCCCATGTATGTATGTATGTATGTATGTATGTATGTATGTATGTATGTATTTAGAGGCAGGGTGAGGGCAGGGGCTGAGGGAAAGAGACAACCTCAGACAGGCTCCACACTCATGAGGAGCCCTGTGGTACTCATCGTGGGACTTAGTCTTTCGACCCCAAAATCATGACCTGAGCCGAAATTGAGAGTTGGATGGTTAACTGACTGAGCCACCCAGGTGCCCCTTCTGGCACAATTTCTAATCACAGAGCACTCCCGATCCAAAATGAAAAAACTTTTCTTGTGAAAATTTTATATTTTAAATGTTAATTGTCGAAATGAAAGAGGAAAAAAAGTCCTAACCCAGACAGACAGACAAATAGAAGTCTGGAAAGACCTTGAAAATAGAGATGACAATAGAAAAAAATTAAAAATCATCTCAAATCCTACCATCCACTGGAAGTATTTCAGTGTATATCTTTCCAGAATTTTTAAATTAAAAAAAAAATTTAAAAAAATCATTTGCTGAGGCACTTGGGTGGCTCAGTGGGTTAAGCCTCTGCCTTCAGCTCAGGTCATGGTCTCAGTGTCCTGGGATCAAGCCCCTCATCTCTGCCTACTTGTGATCTCTATATGTAAGGATTACAAATTGAACATATATATCTCACAAACTCTATATTTAAGAGTTTCGGGTTTTTTGGTTTGTCTTTTTATTTTTTTTTTTTAATTTTTATTTTTTTCTTTTTATTCATTTGTTTTTGTTCTTAAATTCCACATATAACTGAAATCATATGGTATTTTTCTCTCTCTGATTGATTTATTATTTCACTCAGCATAACGCCCTCAGATCCATCCATGTTGTTGCAAATAGCAAGATTTCTTTTTTTCTGGCTGAGTAGTATTCCATAAATCCATATGGATTTATAAATCCATAAATAAATATATATTCCATATATATTCATATATATGGAATATTATATATAATAGACATATATATTTTTCAATAAATATAATTAAATAAATATCTATCTATGTATCTATATATATCACACCATGGCTTCTTTAACCATTTATCTATCAATGGACATTTGGGCTGCCTCCATATCTTGGCTACTATAAAGAATGTTGCAGGAAACATAGGGGTGCCTATGTCTTCTTTAATTAGCGTTTTTAGTATTGAAATAGTATTTTCTTTGGGTAAATACAGAGTAGTGGGATTACGGTGTCATATGGTATCTCTATTTTTAACTTTCTGAGGAGCCTCCATGCTGTTTTTTACAGTGGCTGCACCAGTTTACATTCCCACCAACAGTGCACAAGGGTTCCTTTCTCCATATCCTCACCAACACCTGTTGTTTCTTGTCTTTTTGATTTTAGCCATTCTGACAGGTGTGAGGTGAGAGCTCACTGTGGCTTTTATTTGCATTCCCCTCATGATAAGTGAGGTTGAGCATCTTTTCATGCATCTGTTGGTGATCTGCATGTCTTCTTTGGAAAAATGTCTTCTTGCATTTTTTGCCCATTTTTTCATTGGATTATTTGTGGGTTTTTTGGTGCTAAGTTATATCAGTTCTTTATATGTTTCGGGTATTAACCCCTTATTGGATGTATCATTTGCAAATATCTGCTCTCATTTGGTAAGTTGCCTTTTGTTTTGTTTTGTTAACGATTTCCTTCACTGTACAAAAGTTTTTATTTTAGTGTAGTTTAATTTTGCCTTTGTTTCCCTTGCCTCAGGGGATAGGCATAGAAAAATATTTCTATGACCAATGTCAAAGAGATTATTGCCTATGTTTCCTTCTAGGAGTTTTGTGGTTTCAGATCTTTATTTGAATTTATTTTTTGTGTATAGTCTATGAAAATGGTCCAATTTCATTCTTTTGCATGAAGCTTATCCAGTTTTCCAAACACCTTTTGTTGAAGAGACTGTCTTTTCCCATTGCATATTCTTGCCTCCTTTGTTGTAGATTAATTGACCACGTAAGTGTGGGTTTATTTTCTGGGCTCTTTATTGTGTTCTACTGACCTGTGCATCTATTTTTGTGCTAATACCATACTGTTTTTGATTACTACAGCTTTGTAACATATTTTGAAACCTGGGATTGTGTTGCCTCCAGCTTTGTTGTTCTTTTTCAAGATTGCTTTGTTTATTTAGGTCTTCTGTGGTTCCGTACACATTTTAGGATTATTTGTTCTAGTTTTATGAAAAATGCTATTGGTATTTTGATAAAATTTGAAGGTCTGAAGATTAAATCTGAAGATTGCTTTGGGTAGTATGGACATTTAAACAATATTGGTTCTTCCAATCCATGAGCATGGAATATCCTTCCATTTGTTTGGGTCATCTTCAATTTCTTTCATCAAAGCTTTATAGTTTTCAAAGCGTAGGTCTTTCACCTCTTGCTTAAATTTCTTTCTAGGTGTTTTATTCTTTTTGGTGCCATTGTAAATAAGATTGCTTTCTTAATTTCTTAATTATTATTAATTACTAATTAATTTCTTAATTTCTTTTTTTTTTAAGATTTTATTTATTCATTTACAGAGAGAGATCACAAGCAGGCAGAGAGGCAGGCATAGAGAGAGAGGGAGAAGCAGACTCCCTGGCGAGCAGAGAGCCCGATGCGGGGCTCGATCCCAGGACCCTGAGATCATGACCCGAGCCGAAGGCAGCGGCTTAACCCACTGAGCCACCCAGGTGCCCCAAATTTCTTAATTTCTTAATTGCTTTCTTAATTTCTCTTTCTGCTATTTCATTTTTAGTGCATAGAAATGCCATAGATTTCTGTATATTAATTTTATATCCTGTCACTTTACTGAATTTTTTTTTCAGTTCTAGTTTTTTTTTTTAAGATTTTATTTATTTATTTGACAGAGAGAGAGAGAGAGAGATCACAAGTAGGCAGAGAAGCAGGCAGAGAGAGAGAGGGGGAAGTAGGCTCCCTGCTGAGCAGAGAACCCGATGTGGGGCTCCATCCCAGGACCCTGGGATCATGACCTGGGCCAAAGGCAGAGGTTTAACCCACTGAGCCACCCAGGTGCCCCAGTTCTAGTAGTTTCTTGATGGAATCTTTAAATTTCTCTATAAATAGTATGTCATCTGCAAATAGTGATAGTTTAACTTCTTCCTTACTAATTGGGATACACTTGTTTCCTTTTTCTTGCTTGACTGCTGCACCTAGGACTTTTTTTTTTTTTTTTTTTAATTTCACAGAGAGAGATCACAAGTAGGCAGAGAGGCAGGCAGAGAGAGAGCTAGAGGAGGAAGCGGGCTCTCCGCCAAGCAGAGAGTCCGATGTGGGACTCGATCCCAGGACCCTGAGATCATGACCTGAGCTGAAGGCAGAGGCTTTAAACCACTGACCCACCCAGGTGCCCCTGCACCTAGGACTTTTAGTACTATTTTGAATAAAAGTGGTGAGAGTGGACATCCTTGTTTTGTTCCTGATCTTAGAAGTAAGGCTCTCAGTTTTTCACCATTGATTATAATGTTAGCTATAGGTTTAAATATTCAACATTTATTATGTTGAGGTATATTCCCTCTAGCCCCATTTTATTGAGAGGTTTTTTTTTATCTTGAATACATGTTGAATCTAGTCAAATGCTTTTTCTGCATCTATTGAAATGATCATAGGTTTTTTATCCTTTCTCTTGCTAATGAGATGTATCACATTGATTGGTGAATATTGAAACACCCTCTGAATCCTGAGAATATATCCTACTTGATCATGCTGATTTTTTAAAATGTATTGTTATTTTTAGTTTGCTAATATTTTGTTGAGGATTTTTGCATCTATGTTCATCAGAGATATTGGACTGTAGTTTTCTTTCTTTTTTCCTTTTTTTTTTTTTGTAGTGTCTTTTTTTGGTTTTGGTATCAGGGCAATCTTGGCTTTGTAGAATAAATTTGGAAGCTTTTATTCCTCTTCTGTTTTTTTTGGAATAATTTGAGAAGAATAGATATTAACTCTTCTTTAAATATTTGATAGTTTCACTTGTGAGTCCATCTGGTCCTGGACTTTTGTTGTTGGGAGTTGGTTGTTGTTGGGAGTCTTTGATCACTGATTCAGTTTCATTTGAACAAACTGTAACCAGTTTGTTTACATTTTCTACTACTTCCTGATTCAGTTTTGGAAGGTCATATATTTTTAGGAATTTATCCATTATTTTAAGGATGTCCAATCTGTTGGTATATACTTTTCAGAATACTCTCTTATAATCCTTTGTATTTCTGTGGTGTTGGTTGCTATTTCTCCTCTTTCGTTTCTGATTTTATTTGATGCCCACCCACCCCCCACACTTCATGAGTCTGGCTAAATGTTTATCAGTTTTCTTGATCTTTTCAAAGAACTAGCTCTTGGTTTCCTTGCCCTATTCGAGTTTTTGTTGTTTTTTTTTTTTTGGGGGGGGTCTCTATTTCATTTATTTCTGCTCTAATCTTTGTTATTTCCTCTCTTCTACTGGCTTTTGGTTTTTTCTAGTTCCTTTGGGTGTAAGATTAGGTTGTTTGAGGTTTTTCTTGCTTCTTTTTTTTTTTTTTAAAGATTTTATTCATTTATTTGACAGAGAGAGGTCACAAGTAGACAGACAGGCAGGCAGAGAAAGGGAGAAGCAGGCTCCCTGCCGAGCAGAGAGCCCGATGCGGGGCTCGATCCCAGGACCCTGAGATCATGACCTGAGCCGAAGGCAGAGGCTTAACCCACTGAGCCACCCAGGCGCCCCAGAGGTTTTTCTTGCTTCTTGAGGTAGGTCTGTACCCCTGTAATCTTCCCTCTTCAAACATCTTTTGCTGCATCCAAAGATTTTGGACCATTGTAATTTCCTTTTCATTTGTCTCCATGTATTTTTTTTTTAAAGATTTTATTTATTTATTTGAGAGAGAGACTATGAGAGTTGGTGGGGAGGGGCAGAGGGAGAGAGAATCTCAAGCAGACTCCATGTTGAGTGCAGAGGCTGACACAGGGCTCCATCTCACGATCCCAAGATCATGACCTGAGCCAAAATCAAGAACTGGATGCTCAACTGAGTGAGTCACCCAGGTGCCCCTGTCTCCATGTATTTTTTTTTATTTCCTCTTTGATATCTTGGGTGATCCATTCATTGTTTAGTACCATGTTACTTAGCTCCCATATATATGTATTCTTTCCAGATTTTTCCTGTGACGGATTTCTAGTTTCATACTGTTGTGGTTAGAAAATATGCATGGTATTATTTCAATCTTTTTGGATTTGTTGAGCAATAAGAAACTGGAAACATTACAAATGTCTGTTACAAAGGGATTGTTTATTATAATATCATTTAGTACTGTAAGCCCAAGAAAAAGGATGAGGTTAAACTCTACTGAAAGAAAAGGCTGTTTGTGATACATTGGTAAGTTAAAAAAAACATGTTACAGAATATAATGCATGTTATCAACCTATTATGTAACACATACAATAACACATAATAAAAGAATGTAATGTATTTATCATATATATGCATTAAAAAATGACCAGAAGGTTGTGCATTAATAGCCTGACCTCTGAGGAATGGGATTGTGGGGCGGGTAGGCTTATATTTTCTACTTTACATATTTCTCTTTTGAAATTTTGTAATCATACTTTTAAAATAACACATTTTAAGCTTCACTTATACAGTTCTTAGTTTAATTTTTTTTAAGATTTTATTTATTCATTTGTCAGAGAGTGAGAGAGAGAGAGAGAGCACAGAGAGTGAGAGAGGCAGGCAGAGGGAGAAGCAGACTCCCTGCTGAGCAGGGAGCTGACGTGGGACTCGATCCCAGGACCGTGGAATTATGACCCGAGCTAAAGGCAGACACTCAACCAACAGAGCCACCTAAGCGTCCCTACAGTTCTTAGTTTTAAAACAAGGAATTAAAATGTCATCACGGGGGCACGTGGATGGCTCAGTCAGCTAACCGTCTGCCTTCAGCTCAGGTCATGATCCCAGGATCCTGGGATCGAGTCCTGCATTGGGCTCCTTGCTAGGTAAGGAGTCTGCTTCTCCCTCTGCCTGCCTCTCCCCCTGCTTGTGCTCTCTTCTGACAAATAAAATCTTTAAAAAGTAATTAATGGGCGCCTGGGTGGCTCAGTGGGTTGGGCCGCTGCCTTCGGCTCAGGTCGTGATCCCGGGGTCCTGGGATCGAGTCCCGCGTCGGGCTCTCTGCTCAGCGGGGAGCCTGCTTCCCTTCCTCTCTCTCTGCCTGCCTCTCTGCCTACTTGTGATCTCTGTCTGTCAAATAAATAAAATCTTTAAAAAAAATAAAAAGTAATTAAAAAAATAAAACATTGTCATGAATAAAAATTGTTGCCAAAGTAGCTAGGAAAAAAAAATCTCAAACAATAATACTTCACTCAGTGCCACACACAGAAAGGATTCAGTAAGTCATTTGATAAACCAACACTCCTCCTGTCAAAGAAGACAAAGCTGAGAGAACCCCAGGACCCCTTAGTATCTGCAGGTTCTAGCTGTCACCATCCAGATCCTTGCTTTCTGAAGGAGATTCATTGAGACTGAGAGATTAGAAATCAAATCTCTATTTAATAACCACAAGAGGTTATTATTTATTTAATTTTTAAAAGATTTAACTTATTTATTTGAGAGAGAATGAGAGAGAGAAAGCTGAGAGGAGAGAGGTCAGTGGGAGAAGGAGACTCCCTGGTGATCCGGGAGCCCGATGTGGGACTTGATCCCGAGACTCCAGGATCATGACCTGAGCCAAAGGCAGTTGCTTAGCCAACTGAGCCACCCAGGCACCCAAGAGGTTATTTTTTAAAAGCACAACATACTTGTCATTTGTTTTTAAGAAATTTTTATTAATGATTAGTTTTTAATCTATCATTTTAAATAAAAACAGGCAGATAGTTGATGTAAAAGCATCATATGAGAAAAACCCTGAAATAAGATTACTCTTGATGTAGTGAGAATCAGATTTTTTTTTCTATTTAAAAAAGAGACCACTCTTTCATCTCTTACATCCACTGTCTAGTATTAGATAGTCAGCCTAACTCCTTTCTCTGTTAGTTTTTATTTTTGAAGCTCAAAACTATCTAAACATCTCTGGTACCAATGATATGTAAAAGCACAAGCTACAAAGAAGGAAGTTATCATGGGGTTAAAATTTCAGATATCCTGAGATTCAAGAGAGGGTCACCTTTTGTATGGCACAGTATTTTAAGAGGTTATGAAAAGGACAGAAAGTACAGAGTGTCTACTCCTGGTGGACATAAGAGCTATACAAAGGACAGAATCAAGCAAGAAACTAGTTGCACTGTTTTGGGCTGATGAAATGGGAGAAGCTAGAGAAAGCTTCCAAATGTTGAATTTCATAGAACTAATCTCTTTGTCCTTTGAAGGACTACCGCCTTCTTAAATTTCATCTCCAACTGCTAGCTCACATGGCGTACGTGTTGACAAGGTCTTAGGCCTTTCCTGTGTAAATAAGTTCACTTTGTATTTACTCTCAGGGAGGTAGCCTTGTTCCCCTCGAAGCAGAAAGAAAAGAAATAAAATATCTTAAGAAGAGTGGCTTTTTGAGTATGTGTATGTAAGCACAGAAGTTTTTAAGAGGCATGGGATGAAAAATGGATTTGTTAGAGCTACATTAATATTCTTGAGAAAGACAGGTAATTAGTCTCGTTCATTTGAGCGCTGCTAATGTCAAACCAATGTTTTTAATATTAACAGTATTGAAAAATGTGAAATTAAGCTTTGATGCATTGATTCTAAACTTAGATTTACATTGTTAAGGTGCGTACATCTCTGGCTGGAGCTCAATTATTCATTTCATTTTGGTTTTGTGGCCAATCACTGCTTCAAATTGAATGTTCTGTAAATGATTTATAGCCACCAAGGCTCGTTCAGGAAGAAATCTGTATAAAAAAAAAGATGAAAAATTCTCAATTAAAAATTTCTGACATTGAGAGTTCTTTTTTGTTGTCCGTTAAAATTTATGGAGCGTTATCTGGTTTGCATTTAGTCTTCCTGTGTTCCTTTTTCCCTTCACATCTACCCCTCTCTCTTTTGTGTGTGCGTGTGTCTTTTAACACTTGTAGTTCAAATACTGTGGACATATAAAGAAAGCACTGACAGATACTACTCTTAAAACCTTCTCATATTAATGAAATATTAAAGGAGATTTTATATGACAAAGATGTGAAACTGAAGGGCTGGACTTATTGCTGAAACTGTCAATGAATCCTGATAGGAAGCATTCACAGAAAGACTGCCGAACCTACATCCCTTCACTTCTCCTTAAATATTTACTATCTGTTACACACCTTATAAGAAGGTACTCACCTATGGCCTGAGCAGCTTATTGTTGAGCTAAGAGGCTAATAGGAGGCAATGAATGAGAAATACCAACCTTCTCTAATTAAGGGCTATAACTGTGAGGAGAATTCATGTGGGTTAGAATAGTGAAGGAAAACTTCAAAAGTGTTCAAAGATGAGTAAGATTTGAGTAGGCAGATGAAAGGAAGAGCGTATGTGTGAATTTAAGGAGGAAGGTGTAACACATTCTGCAAAGAAAGTCATATAGAAAATCATTTTGGTGTTGACTAATGCAAGATTTACATCCTTGCCTGGGGTTGAATGGATAGAATAAGCAAAGGGGCAAGGAAGTTCTGGCTGGGAAAAAGACAAGTATAACTATTTAACTATTCTCACAAAGAAACCTCCATGCTAGTAACTGCATCTGCTCACAACATTGTCTATCTCTGTAAAAGGAATTATATGTGAAGAAGATAAACGGTAAGTCCCTGTTGCTACGTAACCATCATGACAATTCCACAATAATACCAAAGACTTTGAGACTCTTGTTTCTTGTACAAGGGTACCTATTCTCCAAACCTGACAGGATGACTATGCTTAGTATCTTGTTCATAAGAAAATATGCTATGATTTTGATTTCTTTCAACATTAACATGACCCGTTTTGAGCCCCAAGAGAGGAGGAATCCCATGAAACTCCTTTCTTACATTTGCTTAGCAACAAGACCTTTAGTCAATCCTTGCGATGATGTTACCATGAGGCTGAGGTTATGCTAATTTAAGTTAGTCTATTTAAGCTAAAATGGAAGATTGAAATTGATGTAGCAATGAAGTTTGTCCCCATTCTTGGATTGTTCCATTCCAAGGTAGCACTGTTTATGTGGATTGCTTTCAAAATGACCCAAGGCCTCGTGAAGTTAGCATTGTTATCTTCTCATTGATACAATTTTAGTCGATCATAAACTGCCCTTCAAAAGAAAGCTGAGATTATCTCCTCTGGGTAAATATTCCTATCTCTTCTTAGCATATTTTAAATATTTTCTTTAATTTTTAAGTAATCTCTCCACCCACTGTTGGGTTTGAACTCACAATCCCAAGATCAAGAGTTGCATGCTCTACAGACTGAGCCATCCAGATGCCCTTTTCCCTAGAATGTTATGCAAGTTCTGCTTCCTAAGCCTTTAATATCTGACTTCTGCATTGTTGTTGTTGTTTTTAATGGCAGGGGCTTCACTTGTCTTCTGGTATTTTTATGGTATGCTTAGAAAGGAGGTATTAACACCATCTGCATTTTATATATGGAAAACCTGAGGCCACAGAGGTTAAATAACTCATCTATGGTCAAAACACTCCATAAGTGGTAAAGCGGTTTTTAATCTTCAGTGGAGCCTTCATTCTTAATCACTTTACCGTATTCCTTTAAAAACAATCTTTGCTTTAGTTAGAACAGCCTCCAGCAGAGATGATACGGAAGTCATAGAGGTGACAGAGAATGTCATTTAAGTACCGAAAAACAAAAAACTACCAACCTAGAATTCTATACTCAGTAAACATATCTTTCAAAGCTTAGGACAAAATAAAGAATTTGTTAAACATACACAAAGCAAAAGAATTCACAACCAGCAGAACTTCTCTCAGAAAGTGTTAAAGGATACTCTTCAGGCAGAGGGAAAATGAAACCCAATAGAAGTCTGGATCTACACAAATGAATGAAGAGCACCAGAAATGTTAACCAATGGATAACATTTAAGAATTTACCTGGTTATTTAAATATCTTTAAAAAGATATTGACTGTTTAAACAAACAAAAACTACATAATGTATGTTTTTTAACATATGTAGAATTAAAATGTATGACAATCATAGCATAAGTCAGAGGGGAGAGATAGAAGTATGCCATTGTAAGGTTCTTAGACTATACAGAAAGTGGTATAATATCATTTGAAGATTGACTGTGATAAGTTAAAGACACATACTATGAATTTGAAGCAATAACTAAAGTAACAAAACAAAGAATTATAGTTAGCCAAAAGATGAAATAAAATGGAAATATGAAAATAATTAAACCAAAAGGAGGCAGAAAAAGAGAAAAAGGAACCAAGAATAAATGGGATAAATAGAAAACAAATAGCAAGCTTTACACCTAGATTTAAATCTAACTATGTCAATATTCATATTAAATGTAAAGAGTCTAAATACCCCCAATTAAAAGGCATAGATTGCCAAATTGGATTAAAAAAAAAAGAACTATATACTGCCTACAAAAACACATTTCAAATATAAGGAGATAAATAGATTAAGAGTAAAAGAAAAGAACAAGATATACTAAGAACATTAATCTAAAGAAGCTGAAGTGGCTGTATTAATATCAGTAGATTTCATAGCAAAGTATATTTCCAGGGATAAATAAGATTATTTCCAACATAACAGAATAGTTCATCATCCAGAGGACATAATAATCCTAATTGCAATGCACATAATAACAGAACTTCAAAATACAGGAAGCAAAAATGAAAAGCAAAGAAAATAGACAAATTCATAATTATAAAGATTGAGATTCCTTTCAATAATTGATAAAATAGTCAGAAAATAACACTATCAATTTGATCTAAGCTGACATTTATAGAACACTCAACAATAAGGAATACTCTATTCATTCTTTTTGGGTACACATGGAACACTTACCAAAATAAACCATTTTCCAAGCTTAACCTTGTCTCATATATCAAGGTCATAGTATGTGTCTTGTCAAATATATCATTAAAAAGTAATTAAATTAGAAACCAGGAAAATCTCCAAAAAGTTAGAAACTAAAAAATGCATTTCTAAGCTACCCATGATACAAAAGGGAAATCAGAAAGTATTCTGAACAGACTATAAATGAAAACATAATATGTTAGAAATTGAGAGACAGAATTGAAAATAGTACACAGGGGAACTTTATAGCATTAAGTGCCTATACTAGAAAAAAAATAGATGAACTCAGTTTCCACACTAACTAGAAAAAGAAGGGAAAATTAAATGGAAAATAGTCATCATAAAAGAAATAATAAAGATCAGGAGTTAGTGAAATAGAACATATGAAAAATTAAAAAATACGTAAAAAAATTGGGGTGCCTTGGTGGCTCAGTGGATTAAGCCCCTGCCTTAAGCTCAGGTTATGACCTCAGGGTCCTGGGATCGAGCCCCGCATCGGGCTCTCTGCTTAGCAGGGAGCCTGCTTCCTTCTCTCTTTCTCTGCCTGCCTCTCTGCCTACTTGTGATCTGTCAAATAAATAAAACCTTAAAAAAAAATAAACCAAATGCTAGTTCTTTGGAAAAAATCAATAAATTGATAAACCACTAGATAGACTGAAGAGAATAAAAAATAAAAAATACAAATTACCAATATCAGGCATGAGATGATCTAAATATATTAAAAATACAATAAGGGAAATTATGAATAAATTTATTCCAATAAATTTGACAACTTAGATGAAATGGACAAGTTCCCTGAAGGACACACATTACCAAGAACAAATAAGCACCCTGAATAGCCCTATAGGTTTTAAAGAAATTAGGTTGTAGTTAAAACTTTTCTACAAAGAAAATAGGCCCAGATGGCTTCACTAGTGAATTCTACCAAAAGTTTAAAGAAAAAATAATACCAATCCCACAGAAGCTCTTTTGGAAAAGGGAAGAGGAGGGTATACTTTCCAACTCATTCTATGAGGTCAATATTATACTGATAAAAAATCAGACAAACACATTACAATGGAGGGGTATTTTATTCTTTAAAATTAATCAGCAAAATGTACCATATCAACAAATGGAAATGAAAATGAAAGAAAATATGATCTGAATACAGTTAGTAAAAGCATTTGATAAAAACGCTCATCAAAATAGTAATAGAAGGGAACTTCCTAAATATGATAAAAAGCATCTATGAAAAAACATCTACAGCTAATGTTATACTTAATTGTGAAATACTTAATACTCGTAAGCTTAAGAGGAATACTTGGATATAAAGAAGAAGTAAAAGTGCCTTTATTTGCAGACAATATGATCATCTGAAATAATCTGTAAAAAAAAAAATCTGTTAAAATCTACAAAAACTACTAGAAATGAATTTTGCAAGGGTGCTAAATACAAGATCAAAATGCAAAAATCAAACACATATTAGTAACAAACAATGGGAAATAGGAAATTTTTTTAATGCCATTTGCAATAATATCAAAAATATTAAAATTTTGGGATGCATCTGATAAAAAGTGTATAAGACCGTATGCTGAAAACGATAAAATGTTGTGTGGAGATATTAAAGAAGGTAAGAGAAAAAATAGGAAAGTTATTTTATGTTCTTTGTTTTCTTGGATTGGAAGACTCACTATTGTTAATGTCAATTCTTCCCTGGTTGATCAATAGATTCAATGCAACTTCCATCAAAACTCCAGTAGGCTTTTAAACAGACCCTTTATTTTCAGCTATATTGCATTTTCTTTAAACTGTTTTTCCTTCAGTTGGAATGGTCTCTAGCAAAGATTAAAGTGAGATGGTAGATGTGGTAGAGAAAATGAATCATTCTTTTTTGGGGGGACTGAATAAGGCAGTAACAGAGAAAACTTAACTGTTCTCCCCGGGCCTGGGAGAGGGTTTCCACAGCAACTTTCACAGCTGAAATACTCTTCACCATAATGACAGCTCTATCGGTGTTTTTAGCATTTTAGATGTTTCGTGCTATACTTACTTGTCTAGTATTATATAGATATTGAAATACGATGGAACAAAAATCATCTTCTTATTGGCAAGTATTCCGTCTATCAAACTTCTTGCAACTGTATCGGTCTCCAAGAGAGGCCACAGTCTGTGATAAGAAGAAAAAAGGTTGGTTATTTTTGTTGTTTTGCTTTAATTATCAAAGGCAGGAAATTAAACTTATCATGATACCAAATTAGGATTTAAAAGTTTCTAGGATTCACTGAAGAAATGCCACCGGCTCCCACCCGCCCCACATATGACATGGGGATGTTTTGTTCTCACAATCTTAACCTTTCCCATCCACTGGGCATGTTTAATGGCTCACTCCCTCAAAATATCAAAAGGGTGGAGGGGTGCCAGGTGGCTCAGTTAGTTAAGCATCCGACTCTCGGTTTCTCCTCAGGTCATGATCTCATGGTCCTGGGATGGAGCCTCGTAATGGGCTCTACTCTCAGCAGGGAGTCTGCTGGAGGATTTTCTTTCTCCTTCTCCCTCTGTCCCTTCTGTTCATGCTCTCTAATAAATAAACAGATCTTTAAAAAATTTATCAAGTGGTGAAGAGGAATTAGAGGATAGAGGTGAAGATGTTCCAGGCAAGGAAGAGTAGTGGGTAGGATTATTTTGGGGACAGAAATAAATATCTGACATCTTTCTTCAGGGCTTCCGGGATACAAGGCTATTGCTAAGCATAATTTGTTTCTACTGGAGTTATCCCATAAAGCTGGATTGTTGTTGTTGTTGTTTTGAGATTTTATTTATTTGTGTGTGTGAGAGAGAGAGTGTGTGAACATGTACAAGCAGCAGGCTGAGAAGGCAGAGGGAGAAGCAGGCTCTCTCCCAATCAGAGAGCTGGATGTGGGACTCGAACCCAGGACCCTGGGATCATGACCTGAGCCAAAGGCTGCTGCTCCACTGACTGAGCCACCCAGGCGTCCCAAAACTGGGTTATTTTGAAGGCATCTAATTCTTGTGGTCCACCTCTGAACTGCCTATGTTACAATTTAATGAGAGTTCAAGATGCGCACAGAGAGTATACTGCATTCTGGAGGTGTGACCTTGTACATACTGAAGACTGTGTACATGAGTTCCTGAGAAGCATTTAAAACCACAGGCTCAGAGTGGAAGACCCACTAGTGCAAGATGATGACAAGAAATTAAAACATAAATGGACTGAAAGTGTTACATCAAAACTAAGAAGTCTGGGCACAGGCTGAATGGAAAAAGGTAGAAGAGCTAAGTTGTAACTTCCTTTCCTGACATGTTCTGTGATTTACTCCAGATTATTATTGGATGGAGGTTTCCGTGGCATTGAGTAGCAAGTCAGCACAGAGTAATATAAATCAATACCTTTCTAAATTATTGGGTTCTGCCTCTTCCCTCCCTGAGTTTTCCTACCTGGTTTCTTTAAACCAGTGTCTGAGCCAAGCTTGACATTAGTATATAAATATTTTAGCCTTTGCCAAGGGGATTCGGAATCCAGCTTTCTGGGTCAATCTACAGCATTGCCTATCAGCCCCTAAGGGTCACACCCTCAGGCCTCCACACTCTCTGGGGTCGCATTAGCCTTACTCTTCTCATCTACTGTGTCTTCCCCACCAGTGGACCTGGTCCTCTTGGCACACACTAGTCCTGAATGCTTACCAAAAGTGTTTTATTTGGCCCAATTTGCAGTTTAAGCAAACAGAGTCCAGAGTCCCAGTCATACCACGGTATTTAGTTAAATACTATGTACTTGATAAGCGCCTGTGGTCTAGCACTATTAAAAACTGCACTGCCTGCAGGGGACCACAGCTCCAGGGGCCACACAGCTAGTCCGGAGCTCTGAGTCAGTGGCTTCAAAGGAGGCTAAGTTTCAAGGAGAATTTGTTAGCTCTTGTGAAGGAATATATCGAGGACTAGTTCCCCTTTAGTACCAAACTGGCTTCAGATGAGCAAGCTTAGTGTCTTTTGTTAACCTGCAGCAGAATATATACCAGAATCGAGGCAAATCTGTGAGGGTATCTGAATTTTAGGGACTATCTCCTTACCTTTCTGCCTTGGTGTCCCCCACACCGCCCCGTCTCCTTTCAGGACCATTTTCTCCTCTCTTACGGTTTCAAATCCTCCCTTACCAGAGATAAAGTTCTCATAGAAATTCATCTTGATAAAAGGGCTAGGGGCTCAATTTACTGCTGCTCCTAGGAGCATTTGCATTTTTATGGAGGACAAGGAGGTAATGGTGATCAAATGCTGTGGTTATATTTAATACATCAGTGTTCTCTAAACCTGTCTCCAGACTTATCTGGTAGGTATAGGTATGCTTGTAAAGCAAAGCAAAGCAAAGCAAAGCAAAACGTCTCATTCTTGGAGCTCATCTCGGCCTACTCAATCATAATCTCTAAGGAAGACTGATAGAACATTTATTTCCTATGGAAGCCCAGGTGAGGATTCTTAAGATCAGAGCAGTTTGAAAAATGTTGGAGTACTTCATGCGAGCACCATGGAAGATGGAAAGGGGGCGTATACTTGTATTTTTCCATAGTCTGAGGAGGATAAACGATGAATGGGCAAGGGGGATGTTACATAATATCCATTTTAGGGGTGGGGCTTCTAGGAGAGGACACTCTTGACATCCTTGAGCACACCTCTCCAGCCTGTCCCACCCCCCTCTCGTTCCCTCTTGGCACCTGAGTGTGTTGAACCTTTCACCTGGACGCAAATAAACACCCCATTGCCTAACTCGTTGGCAGCCGGTCACTCCTGCTAGTCATCAATGCATTTTCCCCCTTTATTCATCTAATTTCAAAGTGAAAACTTAAAGGTAGTACAATATTAAGAAGAAATATTTTTCCTTGTTCATTTTTTCCATATTTTTCTCAGTTGATCCTCCTAAAGATTTCTTGTACAGATTTCATATCAATTTCTCATGCCATATTCTCATCCTAACTTGACTTTGATCTCACCTTGTGCTTGGGTTTTTGGTGAACCCAGTATTCACAAAAACTGGGCAGAGACATGAGGTTTTGATTCCAGTTTTCCCCAAGGTTTCAAGTTCTGATGTCAGAGCTCTATGGAAGCCAACGGCAGCAAATTTGCTGGCACTGCAAGAGAATTACCCACCATCATTACTAGCTTTCTGTAAGAAGGCAATGCTGATTTGGTTTGAGAACAAGTAGAAGCCAACATCCTAAATCTTCCACTTGGTCATCAGTTTTCATCTACGTTTTCTTAACATGATTTTAAAGAATTCTGAATGTACCAATTTCTTACTTAGCAATGATAGCAATAGCATGGATCCTAGTAATGTATTAACTGATTTACTGCTCACATTTCTACCCTAGAGTAAGGTTTTCTGGTCAGGCTGTTTTCTGATCAGTTTTAACTATTGTTTTTTATTTTGAAAAGGTATGAAACAGGAAAGACATACTTAGAAACTACATAACTAATATTTACACTGCAACTTCTGTGGGACTCTACACATTTCTCCTTTCTTGCTGAGTGAGTTCCTAGTTTCCCTCTTGACCTTAGAGGCCACTTTGGCTTCTTAATTTCATTGTGAAAATCTGGAGTAAATGAAAAGACTTCAGGTGGCGTGGGGGTGCCTGTGTGTGCAGCCTTCAGCATATCACTTTATCTTCTTTGATGTTCTGATTTTTAAATGAAAGTAATAAAATATAGGGCTGACTTGAGGATTAAATTGTTTGGCATATATGCCTTATAACTTCATTACCTGTAAGAATCTATATAAATGTTCATTGTATTTTTGAATCAGTTGACAATAAGAACAGTAAAATTAAAGGCCAGCTGCTTTCTTAAGGGAGAAGCGAAAAAGGAAAAGTATGATGACATTGGGTTTCCACGTTTCTAAACATTAAAACAATAGCAAATGTTTAATCTGTGAAATTCTTATATTTTAAGATAGCAGAGGCAGCTTGAAACAACCCTTATGTGTGTGCAATGACCCCTGACATTGAAATGGAACTATGGTGCTACTTTCAGTGTCAGAAGTAGTTTTGTCCATGACTCGGTTTAACCTTGATCATCACGTCCAGGTACATAATAAATCTATTAATTACCCACACCCTCCCACTAAGACTCATGTGTTGCCTGTTATAAAAAGAACTGGACCAACTGTTAGTAAGTTTTTCGATGAGGTCGATATGAAGCCGAAGTAAAGAAAAGAGATACCATTGAAGGAATTTACAAGAAAAAAAGATCTTGCAAAGAGTATATCCTCGGGGGCCCCCAATCTTTTCTCTTTGGTCTACCAAGGGGTAGATCATGGAATGTACTATCTGCATCTTTTAATCAGCTAGAGGCTCAGTCCCTCTCTCTCTCTCATCCATACACCATCTTTCGTGGCACAAGCACACTGGAAAATGTTTTGGGCCAGGGTTCGCTCTGGTGAGCTGATCTTGGGCATGCAGGTGACGGCACCCATTTATGCTCATTTGGACTACTGTAGGTTTTACTTCTTAGTCTGTGGGTCCCTGTTTCTTTTATCAACATGAACTCTTTCCAGGATACAATGGAAACATACTAGGCATTACATTTCATTGCTTTACAGAGGAACTTTCAGAAATCTATCTTAACAATACAACCAGTTTCACTGTTTTAGGAGGAGACATTTTAAAAGTTTATTCTAGATGACTATGTAAATTCTGTAAATAACCCTGCGACAAGGATTGGAATCTAAGGTCTAATAAACCCTTAAAAGACATGATATATATATATATATATGCCATTGCTGGAAAATATTACTTACCAATATGGGATAAGATAAGGAATCACTCCGTGGCCACACACTGAAGCCACTGTGACAATGTGGCCATGATTTCTCTTCATCATGGATGGAAGAAGTGCTTTTGTGATCTTAAAGATCATTGCAGAAAGAAAAAAAACAAACAAACATGGCACAGGTATTAGGATTCTAAATTAGGTAGTTTTCTTTTTAAGAAAAAATAACATTTGAGACAACTTTAAAGATGACGTGAAATACATGTCAATATTCCATGATCACTTCTATGTAAATGACAGAAATGAAAAAGATTGAAATGTATTTGTTTAAGCTGGCATTGAGGACTGTGTACTAAATATCACATGCTAAGAACTCATTTTAATATGCCCCCTTCTTCCTTGGGGAACCTGGGAGGCTCGGTCAGTTAAGTGTCTGACTCCTGATTTTGGCTCAGATCACGATCTCAGGGTCACGAGATGGAGCCCTTGTTGGGCTCTAGGCTCAGTGCAGAGTGTGCTCGCGATTCTTTCTCTCCCTCTCCCACTGCCTCTCCCTGTGCTTGTGGGCTCCTGTACACTTTCTCTCCCTCTCTCTCTAAATAAATACATTTTTAAAATCTTTTTGTAAAGATTTTATTTATTTGAGAGAGAGGGAGAGAGAGAGAGAAAGACAGAGAACGAGTGGGGTGAGAGGCAGAAGGAGAAGCAGGTTCCCTGCTGAGCAGGGAGCCCAGTTGGGGGCTTGATCCCTGGACCTTGGGATCATGACCTGAGCCGAAGGGAGACACTTAACCCACTGAGCCACCCAGGTGCCCCAATAAACAAAAATCTTAAAAATAAAATTCCTCTCTTGTCCCTTCAGAAGGAATCAAGTATCTCTTTTATGGATAAGTCAACTGAATAATATCAAGGGAAAAATTTAGTGTTTTCAGAACTGAAAATATCCCCTATGGTAATCTGGTATCATGTAATTTTTTTTTTTATCTTTTCTTTTTTTCTTTTTGGTTTGGAGCTTTATCATTCTAATCAGAAGAATTGAAACCTTGTGTTACTATATCAAGTTAAGTAGAAAAAGCGGAGTTTTGTCCTATCCACAATCATGGTCTATCATGATTACATTTAGTATCTCCCTATTTGTGACATTGTGTATTATATGTTGATGTTACAGGAAACAGAAAGCCATTATTTGTCTCCAAAAAGCTTTTGCTGTTTTGTGAGAAGTATCACTATTTTACGAAATAAACACCCCCTACGGACCCTATGGAAATTCTCACAGCCAGAACTGCCAAACCAAGCCACTCCCAAATTTCTGACCCACAAACTCTGAAATGAAAACAAACATTTATTGTTGCTCTAAGCCGTTAAATTTTGATATAATGTGCTATGGAGCTATAGATAACTAACACATGAGGTCCCTATGTAGTTTGGTGGGCATAATAATCAATCCTCACTAGCATGTGTGGGGGCTGGGCAGATGCAGGGGATGGGGACACATCTCTTCCTTCTCTTCCAGAATCCAGATTTGCTCTAGGCTCTAGATTTAATATTGGGGCACTGGAAGATAAATCCAAGTAAATGCTTTCTACAAACTCGTAGTTCAGTCTCCTTTTTTTTTCCCCCTAAGATTTTATTTATTTGACAGACACAGCGAGAGAGGGTACACAAGCAGGCGGAGTGGGAGAGGGGGAAGCAGGCTTCCTGCTGAGCAGGGAGCCAGTGTGGAGCTCCATCCCAGAACCCTGGGATCATGACCTGAGCCAAAGGCAGCTGCTTAACGACTGAGCCATCCAGGCGCCCCTTCCGGTCTTCCGATAACCAATTATAAGAGGTCTGTAGAGCCATATATCTAACTTTGTCACGGATCTAGAGCTTGTCTGAGTCCTGTGCAGAAAAGTTCCTAACCCCTATATACATTCAAGTAGTGATTTATGTTGTCCTTTCAGTTCTAAAATTCCATGGTAGGAGGTCACAAATGAATGTATATCGTATATATTTCCTCTAAAGCACTGAAAAGATGTACACTGACAACCCTTAGCAAAGCTCCACAAATATATTGAGCACTTGGTACATCCAGGTCATGTTTTGTGTTAGGTTCTGGTGTATAAGACGGACCAACTAGCCTACATTCTGGTGAGTTGTGTCCCTTCAAACTCCATGCCCTTCTGTCAGAGACTCTCCCACTCAAATTAACTTGGTGATTCTTGATTTAAGGCAAATATAAAGGTGTGAACTTAACTACACCTAAAGAGGAGTGTGAGATATCCACACACCAGAAACTTTTCTCACACTCACCCAAAAATGTCCCAGGATGTTGACCTCAAAAGTTTTGGTGATCTCTTCATCCTTGGTACTAAGAAGTTCAGCTGGATATATTGTCCCAGCGTTATTCACCAGGATGGTCACATCTCCCACTTCTTTCTTTACCTTTGAAATGGAAAAAAACAAAACACATTCACTGGATGTGTTATAGAATCTCAAGGTTCTGAAAAAAAGAAAAACAAAGTTTCAGGGCTGAGGCCATTCAGGGATTAGATTCTTTATTGCACTCCATCAGATCTCTCAGAGTTCAGGCAGGACAAAAACTTGAGTCAAAAGGTGGATGTCGGGCGCCTGGGTGGCTCAGTGGGTTAAGCCTCTGCCTTCAGCTCAGGTCATGATCTCAGGGTCCTGGGATGGAGCCCCACATCCGGCTCTCTGCTCCGCAGGGAGCCTGCTTCCCCCAGCCCTCTCCCGCCCCCTGCCTGCCTCTCTGCCTACTTGTGATCTGTCAAATAAATAAATCTTAAAAAAAAAAAAAAAAAAAGTGGATGTCAAGGGAACACTGTCATAAAGCTAGGAGAAACCGTTTTTTCAACAACTAAGTAATCTTGGTCCTACCACCTACTAGCCATGTGCCCACAGACAGCCTAACCCCTGTGAACCTCAGTTTGCTTATCTGTCAAATGAGGTCAATAGGGTTATTGGGGAGATTAAAGCCTGCAGTCATTTATCAGTGTGCTCAGTTCACTGTATTTGATATCTACTCTTTTAAACATTGTCATATTATTAGCATTACATTTTCTATAGAAGGCTAGGTTACCAGCAACATAAATAAAATCCCTCAGAGGAAAAAAACTGCAGATAAAAAAAGGAATTAGTGCCAAAGTAATAGGACTAAAACGAAACTAGAAAGCGATCCTTTCTCCTGGGGATAAAACTCTTCTCTGTCACTCCGCACCACTGCTCAAAATTCTGAGCACAAAGAAATTGACCCTAATATTTAACAATAGGAATAGCCAGAGTTGAGTGGAGATAATATATGTCCTTCCTTCTTCACGCAGACTCCTCAGTTGTAATCACAATCAGGCCGCCAGAAAGAAACTTGACATTTTCCGTGTCAATGGACACAAACTCATTTGAAGAAATGTGTCATCTGAAGTCTCACCTGCTTCACAGAGTTATAAATGTCGTCTCGGTTGCCGCAGTCCACCACATAGGCGTGGGTTGTGGCCCCCAGTTTTCTGCATTCGGCTGCTGTTTCCTCAACACCGCGCTGTACTCGGAAAGGATAAACGCAGAAAGATGTTGGTCAGTTAGGGCACAAGAGTGGGAGAGAAAGAACTGGAGAAGAAACGTCTTTAAAGATTAAAATTCATGTCCAAAATGCCCCCTCGTTTGTAAGAAAGTTTCAGGAGAGCCGCTGCTTGCCTAATGTGCAAAGAGATTTTACCTGACTTTTCTGCCAGCCAGTGCTCCCATCTGTCACGGGTTTTCACCTTGTTTGGCTTTATTCTCAACAGCCGTTCTTTGTCAAAGTTGGGTGGGGGGGAGAATCCTTCATGTTTTTCTAGCTTTTTATCTTGGGTTTGAGGGTTCTCCAGGAGGCAGTTTTTCTAAAGCAGGCTACTCTCACAGCTAGAACACGCTTGAAAGATGTTGCTCTTGGTGGGGTCATGAATGGAGATGTTTGAGGACACGAGAAAAGAAAACTCAGCTTTTCATTTTACATATATTTATTGAGCACCAACCATTTAATAGGTAGCAAAGCAATTCTGAACGATGGTAATTTTAAAGTCTTTGCCTCTGCCTGTCATAGTTTTCTCGAGGATTCCAACTGAACCCTCTAGGAGGGAAGGAGAAAGAAGGATCCTTATTTGAGGAAGACTTTTATAGGGAGACAAACTACTCTTGGGGACATAATCTTGTGCGGGAGTGTTCTGGAGTGAAAATGGGGGAGGGCCTCTGGATAGTCTTCTCAAGTTTGCAAATGTAGTAACTTTGTGGTAACTTTGTAACTATTCCAGGACATGGAGAGGGAGAAACTTATTTTCAGCCTGAATTCAAAGACCTTCTTCCTAAAATAAAATTGTCCTGTTGTTTCTCAACCTGCATTTCTGGAAAATTAGAATTCTTTTCAAGTTTTGACTTCTGTTGATTTTATTAAGATTATAAGGTTTTAAAAATTCCACTTTTTCCTCTCACAATTTATAGACACATTGTGATTCAAGAGGCAAGGACACCTGAAAGCCCTTTTCTCACAATGGGTTGTTAGTTGTGTGGCTGTTGCTTGGGGAGGGGGGCAGTCCTTGAATGAGTGACAGGTGGGTTCCCTTACCCAGCCCTGTCTCCCTGGGGTCCTTCATATTCCAATACTTCAGGTTCTGCCCCAGAGCAGTAGCTTGAAATCCCAAAGAAGAGACCTGAACAGAAATTAGGACACATAGTCACAGAGTCAATGTCCCCTCATAGTCTTTTGGGAGTTGCAGAGGAGTAAAGGAGGACAGGCGCTCTTTCCCCAATTTTGACTTCAGTTGGTAGCTTGCTCATTGCCCAATTACAGGAACCACCATGCATTCTCTTGTCTCTAGATTCACGGTCAGTAGAGAGCACTGGTCACCAGAGCTTTCCTCAGAGGCTTTGATTGAAGAATTAAAAATTTGTCAGTCTTACAACCGAGCTATAGAACTACAAAATGTAATGCCTTGTCTTTTCATAAACAAAATAGTTGCTTTAGCTTCAACTCCAGCTTGCGTTGTTTACTCCACTTTCCAGAGTTTTCCTAAAGCAACAGTTCAGATTGAGTGAGGGAAACTGCTAAGATGATTCATTAGGTCAGGCAAAAGAAGCCAGCCATAACAAAAAGGGAGTTGGACCTTCCACAGGTAAAGAAGATCTGAGTTACATTTGTAGCCCTAGAGTGAATCGTTTAATACCTTTAATGTTTAACCATAAAACTCAAGGATTCAAAGAAATCCTGTGAGGTGAGGCAACTCATCCTTCAGGCAGAATCTTAAATAAGTCAATTTTTTTTTTGTCACTGGAACTTTAAAAATGTAATTAAGTGTGAATTCTCTCCCCCAAAACACACATCTGGAAAGATCCAAAGGTTAGAGTTTATCAAGTCTTTTTCATGGATTTATACTTAGTTCTCTTTTTTTGATGAGTGCTTGAGAACAGCAGACAAGTTTTCTCAATTTATTTATTTTTTTTTAAGATTTTATTTATTTATTTGACAGACAGAGATCACAAGTAGGCAGAGAGGCAGGCAGAGAGAGAGAGGAAGGGAAGCAGGCTCCCTGCCGAGCAGAGAGCCCGATGCGGGACTTGATCCCAGGACCCTGAGATCATGACCTGAGCCGAAGGCAGCGGCTTAACCCACTGAGCCACCCAGGCGCCCAAGTTTTCTCAATTTAAATTCTTGTCCTCTTCTAAAGACTGCACTTGGATTCTTCAAGGACCAAACTGAAGCCAAATCACTTTCATGTACATCAACTCATCTATTAAATGCCTGGGTCTGTTACACAGAAATGCGTCAACTTTTCCTTGTATAGTATCCTTAGTGTCTGGAAAGAACCAGAGAAGAACTACTTTTCTAAGTTCAAGTGACCTTTCTTTTTAGAGATTTTACTTTTAAGTAATCTCTTACCCTCAGTGTGGGGCTTGGACTTAGAACCCCAAGATCAAGAGTCACGTGCTCCATCGACTGAGTCAGCCAGGTGCCCCCAAGTGACATTTCTGAAGGCTTTAAGAAGCAGGGGCCAACTGGACACGATAGCAAGGAACATCAGAGAGTAGTAATACGATGGCAGTTAAGATCTCACTGTGATTTGTGGAAAACCTGATTCTTAAAAAAAACTTTACAGTTTTTCCAATCTTAAAATCCTGCAACATTTTTCTGTGTATATTTTCATGGCCTTACCAGAATTCACAAGTTTAGAGGAAATGATACAAAATTTCAGTTATTTCAGTTTTGAGTAGCTAATATAGTGTTTACAAATAACAGTACAAGAAAAATATGAATGCTCAAGAGAAAGCCCGACCCACTGGTTGTGGGTTTTATTTAACACAACTAATGTTTACCATGGCCTAGCATTCACTTGTTTAATATTCACTTGTTTAATCCTCTTGCCCAGGAGTCCACAAACTATTGTGTAAATTGCCAGAGTTAATATTTTAGGATGGTGTGCATGTGAGGGAAGGCACTAAGAGGTTCTATCATATGTTCTTCTTTGTTTCTTTATTTGGTTTTTGCCTTGTTTGACATGCTTTTAACAATGTAAAAAACATTCCTAGGGGTGCCTGGGTGTCTCAGTGGGTGAAGCCTCTGCCTTCGGCTCAGGTCATGATCCCAGGGTCCTGGGATTGAGCCCCACATCGGGCTCTCTCTGCTCAGCAGGGAGCCTGATTCCTCCTCTCTCTCTGCCTGCCTCTCTGCCTACTTGTGATCTCTCTCTCTGTGTCAAATAAAATTAAAAAAACATCTTAAAAAAAAAATCTCAAAGAGAAGGAAACGGTGGGGCAACTGGGAGACTCTGTTGGTTAAGCATCTGCCTTCAGCTCAAGTCATGGTCCCAGTGTCTTGGGATTGAGTTCTGCACTGGGCTCCTTGCTCAGCGGGGTGCCTGCTTCTTCCTCTCCCAACCCTTCCTCCCTGCTCATGTTTGCTCTCTCTCTCTCAAATAAATAAATAAAATCTTAAAAAAAAAAAAAAGATAAGGAAACGGGGAAGCTTGGAAGTAGCCTGGCTCCGAGTCCGTGTTATCAACCTGCATATCATGGCATTAAAAAAAAAAAATCACTGCTTAGTTCTGAATTATATTCCCTTTGTCAAACCATCCCAATACATATGTAGAATATGGCACTGGAGAGTTTATTAAACGTTGAAAAAGAAAAATACAAAGGTAAGCAGTTGCTAAGTTAAATAATTTTTATAACATATGTCTTACTTGTGACTTCAAAAGATGGGCACGTGAATGCATTACTTTATTAATATCCCACAGAACCAGTCGGCTCTTCGGTCTTGCAAATTCGTATGCAGTCCACCTCCCGATTCCATGCCCAGCTCCTGTAATGAGAACGATCTCCCCAGCTGCCGATTTTCTCCTTCGGGGAAAGAAAACCTTCACCAGTGTCTCCAAGTAGGAGTAGATAATGGTGAGCAGGAGCAGGAGGAGATCCAGAATAATATTCATGGCTCTGCTCTGTATTCTTCTCTGGCTCTATCCTCGTCTAACGCCAGCAGAGAGCCACCCTCTCCACAGAGCTCCCGGGAAGAGCTGTGCTCCAAGTGTGGATGGCCCTGGCAGAAGTAAGCCAGGTTTGCTGCAGGCTTTGTCCATGTGTTCTAGTAGATTAGAAACACCTGAGTTTGGAAGTGATGCAATTGTTACTGAAAGCTTGGCACAGGGACACGGAATCCTGGAAGAAGTGCTCTTTGGACTGGCTTACTGAGAAACAGTTGTGTGCTATGTTGCACAGGGAAGTTTCCCCTCTAGAAATAATTCCAGAGAGAGCTCATCAGCTAATGGTGTTTTGCTCGTCTCTTGGTATCTCTCTGTAAACGTGTGTGTGTGTGTGTGTGTGTGTGTGTGTTTAATTGAAGGAAAAGGAGAAAGGAGAGATACTATCTTTAGGAGACTTAAATACGGGCCAACTAACCCTAGTGTGATTCATTTATTCAGGAAAGCTCAGCATCAATATTTCTGTGAACTACTTATTTTACAGGAGGTGCTAATTTCTCTGAAAACCTCTTAAATTTGGAGGAGATTGGAGGTTCTATGAAGCAATCAGTTCCCTCTGTGATACTATGGGAATGAGCATTAGCTCAGGAGCCAAGACTGCACTTAAAAGTGGTATGACTTGCAGGCACCTGGGTGGCTCAGTTGGTTAAGCGACTGCCTTCAGCCCAGGTCATGATCCTGGAGTCCCGGGATCAAGCTCCGAATCAGGCTCGCAGCTCCACAGGGAGTCTGCTTCTCCCTCTGACCTTCTCCTCGCTCATGCTCTCTCTCTCACTGTTTCTCTCTCTCTCAAATAAATAAATAAAATATTTTTTTTAAAAAGTGGTATGGGGGCTGCCTGGGTGGCTCAGTGGGTTAAGCCTCTGCCTTCAGCTCAGGTCCTGATCTCGGGGTTCTGGGATCGAGTCCCACATCGGGCTCTCTGCTGGGCAGGGAGCCTGCTTCCTCCTCTCTCTCTCTCTCTCTCTCTCTGCTTGTGATCTCTCTCTCTGTCAAATAAATAAAATCTTAAAAAAAAAAAAAAAGTGGTATGACTTGCACTTGGTGTTAGCCAAAAGGCCGAGAAGCAATAAAAGTTGTGCGACTTCCGACACCCCCAGAGTAGAAACAACTCAGGTGTCCATGAACGGATGAATGGATAAACAAAATGTATTAGAAACATACAAGGGCATATTATTCCTTTCTAAAAATGAATGCATTTCTGATACATGCTACAACATTCATGAACCTTCCAAACATGCTAGGTGAAATGAGGGCCACAAAAGGACAAATATTGCATGACTCCACTTAAATGACCTAAATTAGTCAAATACACAGGGACAGAGAGTTTGGAACCTTAGTTATCAGGAAATACCATTCTTTCTTTGGAGACCATGAAATGAGAAAGAGGATTTATGTACATTACTATAATCCACTGTTTGCTTAGTCTAACTATAGTAATCTGCCATGTTCAAGTTGAGGAATATGATCTCTTCAAATAATGTAGTATATATACGCAATGGGATACTATGCAGCCAACAAACCCCCCAAATCTTGCCATTTGCAACGACGTGGATGGAACTAGAGGGTGTTATGCTGAGTGAAATAAGTCAATCAGAGAAAGACAACTATCATATGATCTCTCTGATATGAGGAATTTGAGAGGTGGGCGGGGGGTCATGGTGGGTAGGGAGGGAAAAAAAATGAAACAAGATGGGAGCGGGAAGGAGACAAACCATAAGAGACTCTTAATCTCACAAAACGAACTGAGGGCTGCTGGGTGGTGGGGGAGATGGATAGAGTGGCCGGGTTATGGACATTGGGGAGGGTATGTGCTATGCTGAGTGCTATGAAATGTATAAGACTGATGATTCACAGACCTGTACCCCTGGGGCAAATAATACATTATATGTCAATTAAAATAATTTTTTAAAAAAAATCTCTTCAAATAAATACTTCTTCCCTCCTTTCTGGAGAGCTCATTAGTACATCGTCAAAGGTTCTGCGTATTGCCAAACTGATAAAGCAGTATTAGGTAATCTTAAATGTCTTATAAATTTCTTGAGGCTCCTAAACCTAGTTTGTCTTTTTATTTATTTATTTGAGAGAGAGCGAGTGCACAAGCAGTGGGGAGGGGCAGAGGGACAGAGAACAGCAAACTCCCCACTGAGCAGGGAGCCTGACTAGGCTCTATCCCAGGATCCTGAGTTCATGACCTGAGCTGAAGGCAGATGCTTAACCGACTGAGCCTCCCAGGTGCCCTGGAGCCTAGTTTCTATCCAAACAAGCTCCATGTTCAGCCCCAGCGTATTTTTTTTTGTTTTATTTTTTATTTCTTTTCAGTGTAACAGAATTCATTGTTTCTGCACCACACCCAGTGCTCCATGCAATACGTGCCCTCCTTAATACCCACCACCTGGCTCCCCCAACTTCCCACCCCCGCCCCTTCAAAACCCTCAGATTGTTTTTCAGAGTCCATAGTCTCTCATGGTTCACCTCCCCTTCCAATTTCCCTCAACTCCTTTCTCCTCTCCATCTCCCCATGTCCTCTGTGTTGTTATGCTCCACAAATAAGTGAGATCATATGATAATTGACTCTCTCTGCTTGAGTTATTTCACTCAGCATAGTCTCTGCCAGTCCCGTCCATGTTGCTACAAAAGTTGGGTATTCATCCTTTCTGATGGAGGCATAATACTCCATAGTGTACATGGACCACATCTTCCTTATCCATTCGTCCATTGAAGGGCATCTTGGTTCTTTCCACAGTTTGGCGACCATGGCCATTCTCAGTGTATTTTTAATTTATGAAACCCCTTGCTTCACCTCTGCATATCAATCCAACTTCTTTCCTTATGGTAGCAAAGAGAGGGTCTTGATCTCTAGAGTGTACGTCTCAATATTTCTTTCCTTGTTCCTCTGATTATTCTTTCCCTATCAATTCCAACTTCTTCCTACCTACAGGACTTGTCTCTTTGGCTTTAAACTACTTTCTGTTCTCTACCATTGTAAAAATATTCTGTGAAATGTTTTTCCTCCCCACTCCTGTTTGCTATCCCATCTTTCATATCATACCGTCAAAGCATTACACAGTGATCACCTCTGTTTTCTGGCTCCCCATTTCCTTAGGAGGAGAGAAATCTCTTGCCTCTTTACTCTCCACCTGGTGCAAAGGGCTATGGAGGTCCTAAATGTAAGGTGATCTGTGAGCATCACCAGACCTGAGGATGGGGGGAGGGTAGGAGCTGAGTCTTAAATGGGACCTAACGGGGGGGGGGGGGAGGGGGTGGCCACATGGGGAAGGATGTTCCAGATACAGGAAACCACGTGTAGAGTCACTGGGAGGTGAGAGATCATGGAACATCCAAGGACTGGGAGGAGTCTGTGCTGTAGACTGAATGTTTGTATATTGAAACTTAATCCTCAAAGTAATGGTATGCGGAGATGATTAGTTCAAAAGGATGGAGCCCTCATGAATGGGGTTAGGATTCTTGTAAGAGAGATCCCAGACAGCTCCCTTGTCCCTTCTGCCATGTGAGGACACAGCAAGAAGTCAGGCTGGTTGGCTGTGAATCAGGAGGCAGGCTTTCCCCAGATGCTAAGTCCTGGTGGCTTGATTTTGGAACTCCCAGCCTTTAGAACTGGGAGGAAAATTTGAGTTGCTTAAAATCCACCTGGTCTTTGGTATTGTGCTGTAACAGCCTGAACTGACTAAGACACCCTGAGTCGGAAGAAATTCTGCCTTAAGACTGTAGCATCAACTTTTGCCCAAGAGTTTCTAGCCTGCCAGCCTCCCACAGGTTTCAGAGTTGCTAGCCTCCCTCAATAATGTGAGCCAATTCTTCAATTCCTTGAAATATTATCCCTCCTTTTATGTATTTATGTAGGTATGCATATGAAATCTCCTACTGGTTCTGTTTCTCTGAAGAACTCTAAGGCAGGTAGTAAGGTTGGGTAAGAAGACTGGATTACATAAGGCCTTCTAATTCATGGTAAGGACTTTAGCTTTAAGTTTTAGGTGAGAAGCTAATGGGGGATTTTGAGCTGAAGCATGACATGATCTCATATTTTAAAGACTCATTCTGGGGGTGCCAAGTGGCTCAGTCAGTTAAGTGTCCAACTCCTGATCTCAGCTCAGGTCTTAATCTCAGGGTCCTGAGTTCAAGCTCCACATTGGGCTCCACACTGGGCATACAGCCTATTTTAACAATTTTTGTGTTTTTTAATGAATTATTTGGGCTGCTGTGCTGGGGGGAACAGGAGGTGATGGCGGCAGGGGGTGGGTAATAAGAGGTGATAGAATTCTGGACATATTCTCAAGGTAGGGCAAACAGAACTGCTTTTGTAATGAATGGGGAAGGAGTCAAGGGTGACACTAAGTTTTTTGGCCTGAGCAATTGGAATAATGGGGTTTGGAATAGGTTTGGGACACCATCAGTTTTGGAATAGGTTTGGGACACCCGCGCAGTTTCAGAAATCATTGAGTGAAAGGTCTGTTGGTCATACCTGCGGAGACATCAAAAAGGTGATTGCTTATGTGTGCGGCATTCAGAGGAGAGATTCAGGCTGGAAATGTGGGAATGATGACCAATATTGAATGTTATGTGCCAGAGGTTAGAGGATTTGGGTGAGGTGAAGGATGAAGGTGAGCCGGTGGGAGGAGGCAGGTGTAATTCTAGGTTTTTAGCTTGGACACTTGGTAGTCTCTGTCAGGGAACACGGAGGGTGTAGAGAAGATGCTAGATTTTGCGTGTATTGTTTATAAGACATTTATGTAACTGGAAATGGAGATAGTGGAGGAGATCATACAGTCTAATTCAGTCCTTTTACAGATGAGGAAATGGAGGTTCCAGCATGGCTAGCTTGAATTAGAGTGCCCAGTGCTCTTTTGGCCATACCAGGCCACTTGTAATTATAGGGAAGACTATGAAAGTAAAAGGCACATCTCTCTCTATCCCTAGATTGTCTAGTCATCCCTATACCAATTAAAAAAAAAAAGAAATGAAAGAGAAAAAATAAAAATTTGAGTGGTCAGTTTGGATCTATGGTCAAGTGGGAATTCGTATGTATTTTGGGGAAGGGTGTGATGTCCATGGCAGATCAAGACTATCCCAGTATTTTCAGGCTCAGCATTTTAATTTCAGGAAATTTTAGACTGTTGTGATATTGGGCCAGTCCAGGCTAGACTTTTTTCAGGTAGAATACTTGGGTATCTGCATGTAACATTTTGTTCCACTTTAAAATAATTCCTAGATGAACGAGCTTCAATCAGAGATTATCATTGGCTAATATTGGAATATTGTTTGAATACCAAGAAAAGCTTGGGTAAAAGGAAGTAAGGGAGTGTTTAGGGTGATAGTTCAACTCTCCAAGAATTCCCCTGACGCTGGAATAGTGACATCAGCAAACTTGCGTTCATTTTTCTTTCATTTATATAATTTTTAAAAAAAGATTTTATTTATGTGACAGACAGAGATCACAAGTAGGCAGAGAAGCAGGCAGAGAGAGGAGGAAGCAGGCTCCCTGCTAAGCAGAGAGCCCGATGCGGGGCTCGATCCCAGGACCCTGAGATCATGACCTGAGCCGAAGGCAGAGGCTTCACCCACTGAGCCACCCAGGCGCCCCTCATTTACATAATTTTCTTTTCAGTGTTCCAAAATTCATCGTTCATGCACCACACCCAGTGCCTCATCTTGACCTCAGTAGCTGTGTGATTTTAGGTTAAATTTGTTGGATATCTTTGCGCTATAAAATGGGAAGAACGAGGTCTACCACACAGAATTCTTCAAGGGAGTCAATCTATCACCCAGCCTGGGAGAGGAAGCTCTTCATAATTGCCCCCTTCCCCACAGCAAAACTCTTATTAGTTATTCACACACTAGCCAAGCTGGTGTTGAGAACCTACTAAGAGTCAGTTTTAACCCTTTGCCTAGACCTGATTCCTCACTCTTTCTAATCCTCATTTCCATTAAAAAGCAGGAATCTGGCAAGGGAGGATCGGTGGCACGGGGACAGGGAAGGGGAATAGTGTGTTTAAAGGCAAGCCTGGGAGTATTCTCTAAGGGGCTGGGGAAGGCCAGTGAGTCCTAGTCATCCCATGGCGAGGCTCCCAGGGTGATAGCAAGGGCTCAGGAAGGCTTTATGGTGTGTCCAGCGAGGGCTGGTTCCTTGCCAACAGTCAGAATTTCCCTACCCCACAAAAGAGAAAGCCATCTGACCTCAAGGTCTTAGTTTAGTATCACAGAATACCATGAGTTGACAATTAGAGAAGTCTTTCCTGTTTACCCCAAGACATCGTAAGCCTCTTTGATTTTGGTGTGACTCTCAGAGGTAGCCCTATGGATGGCTGAGAAGAATTTTCCCACTAAATTGTGGAGAAGTGGGTTCAGAGTTAGAATTCATTCACTTGAATAACAGTTAAAAGTTTTCAGACCTAGAGTCACAGTAGTAATTGCCCAATGTTAGTGAATCAGAGCAAAGTTTTTTTTTTTTTTTTTGAAACGGGGCAGAGAATAAAAGCCCGGAACCTCTACAGCATTCATTAACCTCTCAGCAGAGCTGGGGCTCTAAGATTTTCCAGGGAAGAATCTCCCTGCGGGAACTTCAAGAGTGCCTTCAACATCGCCTGCTACACAGAACTGCTGGAGAATTAAATGGCAAACTGTGCTAGCATGTGGTTAACGTTCCTAAAAGGGACCAAGTCCCACTCTGTCAACATACTATCCAAATAGTACTTACTTCTAGTCATGGTTAATGCCAGACCCCACCAAAGTGTGGGGACAAGAGCTGAACATGTTTACTGTGAGAAGAGGAAAGTTATCTGTATATTTGGGGCCTTAGTTATCTTCCTGAAGTGTTTGCTGAAGATGTTCTCCTCGCTTACTTCATTGTTCTGCTTGGCAAGCTGGACAGGAATCACTTAATGAAAAGAACAAACATGATATTATTTCAGATGACTTCTAAGCGGACTGTAAGAGACTCTCCGCCCTCTACTGTGAGTCTCTGCTAACAGGACAGGGTTGAGGCAAATCTATGAATTCTGGGCTTATTCACAAATTCTCTAACAGAGTGCTCCCACAGTATAACTCACAGGTGGAGAAGAATCTCAAATTATGTTATTTAAATATAACAGTGTTGGGGCACCTGGGTGGCTCAGTCATTAAGCATCTGCCTTCGGTTCAGGTCGTGATCCCAGGGTCCTGGGATCGAGCCCCGCATCGGGCTCTCTGCTCAGTGGGGAGCCTGCTTTTCCCTCTCCCTCTCCCATTCCCCCTGCTTGTATTCCCTCTCTTGTTGCATCTCTCTTTGTCAAATAAATAAAATCTTAAAAAGAAAGAAAGAAATGTAACAACGTTTTTGGAGGCAGGTATTCCTGACTCAGATACCCACTGAATGTAGAATGTAGTCTGACAGCAACTGTATTTGGATTCTATCAGAAGAAGGAAGCCAATAGGTAGGAGAAATGTATTGTAGGAATACCTGCTGGGAAATTCTCTCATTATAGAATCTCCAGTATAACCTCCTTAAGCAGATTATCCTATGATCCTTCTAATCTGCAGTGGCACTGATGAGATGACTTAATTTGTTGACTAAGTTAAGTGTTGAGACTTAAAATATATGTTACAAGTTTTGAGACCTAGAGTCTCATGCTGAGTCTCATGAAGAGACCTTCATGCTGACAGCAGAGAACAAAATCCCGGAACCCTGTATAGTATTCATTAAGCTGTCGGCAGAGCTGGGGCTCCAACCTGTAAGGTTCTTCTGGGCTCCTGCTCCCTACAGGAATTTCAACAATGCCTTCAACTTCACCTGCTACACAGAATTCCTGGAGGTAAATAAATAAATATTAAGTATTAAATAAATATGTTTCTGTGTAGAAACAGAATTAAGATCTTTTACCCTGAAGTTTGTGTACCTAATGTGACCCATTTAGTCCATTTCACAAGGGTGAGTATTCTGATTTATATGTTTTCTGAGTATGGACCTTCTGACACAAGGACCAAAGTTCTCTCATTTGTGTATGTGTCTAATACCATCTTGGAAATATTTTTCTTCAACAGAAATCCAACGAGCCTGCTTAGTTTTTCCATTTATAGGTTGGATCTTAAATTCTCATCACACTGAGCATCACTCATATCCGAGAAATTTCTGGGTATAAAAAAAAAAAGACCTTTGATTACATAATCCATTTTCCTTTCATTTGAAGGTTAGGGAAAGTTCTGTTCAAGATGAAAAGATGGAGACAAAGGTTTAAATCTGTTTATTGTTGCCACCGTGGGTACATTCTCCTAATTCTCTGCCAGTGATGCTTTTATACCTGCAACACTTGTGGATCTCTAGTTTCCTTGAGCTGAAATGTTTGGCTTTGGAATGTGAGGCAGCTTTCAGGAAACAGAGTGGTAATGTGTAAGATGAAATGTTTCAGTGACATTTCTTACATCACATGAAACTCATTGTGAAATGCCAGCAGATACAGTCCTTCATTGTATTTAGAGAGCCTGAAGTGTTTGTTTTTATGGAGACTAGAAAAGGAAACATGTGAATTATATAAAATTTAAGTGCAATAGAAATAAAAATATATCTTAAACATTTATAGTACAAATTTTGCAAAGACTTCACAAGGCACGAAATCTTAGAAATTATAAAATTATTTTTGTTCCTTTTCTCCATTTTCTATAAGGTCAATTCCCAAGATACTCCCCTCTTTGTATTATATGAAATTAGCTTTCACCTTAAGGACAAGTGATAATAAATGAGGACCTACAGGGCCTCAAAAGATGATACTGAAGAAGAAAAGTTAATTAGGAAAAGCAGAAGTCTAAGCATTCGTTTAAGTTCTGATTAGTATTAGATGAAATCAACTTAACCCTAGTAAATCAGTTCTATTTATTTATAGCTAATGTATGAAGAAGAATTTAAGTTATGCTACTTAAATATAATGATGTTTTGGAAAGCTGGTATTTTTGAAGATACTAAGTATTTACATCAACTAAATGTGGAATGTAGTCAGTGTAGGACTTATTGTCCTTTAGTTTTATATCCAATAACTGCATCAAACCTAACATTGACCTTTCGTTTTAAAAATGCCAGGAAACGCTCCGGAAGGATCCTAAAAAAAGAAGAAAAAAGGTACATGAAAATAATTAGGAAATTAACATTAAGTGCATTTGTAAAATATTTCTTCTTTTAAAATACTTACATTTATCATGTATCATCATTTTTTTGTATGAGAAAAAGAGCTTTAGTTACATTCTATGTATGAAGCAGCTACATGTAATGTATAAATCAGATACTGGAATATAATCACATACAAACAGAGGAAGGAGGAATAGGCACATACAAGATGGAAACTATTTTGGGGCGGCTGGGTGGCTCAGTGGATTAAGCCTCTGCCTTCAGCTCAGGTCATGATCTCAGGGTCCTAGGATGGAGCCCTGCATTGCGCTCTCTGCTCAGCAGGGAGCCTGCCCCCCACAAACGTCTGCTTCCTCCCCTCCCCCGCCACTGCCTGCCTCTCTGCCTACTTGTGATCTTCCTCTCTGTCAAAAAAAAAAAAAAAAAGGAAACTATTTGTTGGTCTTTCTTTATTCTTTTCTCTTTCTTTTTTCTTTCTTTCTCTCTTTAAGAATAAGGGAGATTTTTGGATATTTCTTAAAAAAAAAACCAGACTTCAGTCTTATTGCCCTAGTCCCCACTTAACAATGGGTATTTGTAAAGTCTCCCCATTATAGTGCTGTTTTCTCATCTATCCACTATGGAAATGCCTGTAGGATGGAGCTTTCCATCCTATGGTCTCTGGAGAGCCTCAGACGAGGACTCCTATAAGCCTTGTCTAAACACCGAAGGCATGATTTGTCTCTTACTCCCCTTCACTACTATTTTCTCACAGATTTAAGTGCTGCATGATAGCTAACATAAGACTGAGAAGGAAGACATTACCACATTCATAGCAAGGTCTGTTATCAGTAGTTTCTCAACCCACAGAGATAGTACATATCTGTAATCTATAGTTTGGGTGTATCCTTTACCATGTATTATATTAAACAAGATTAGTTTTAAGATTAGGAGCTTTAACTCCGAGTCACTCCTCTATGATCTTTCCAATTAAATCTATTTCTTTTTTTTTTAAGATTTTATTTATCTATCTATTTGTCAGAAAGAGAGAGAGAGAGCACAAGCAGGCAGAGTGGCAGGCAGAGGCAGAGAGAGAAGCAGGCTCTGCCTGAGCAAGGTGCCTGATGTGGGACTCGATCCTATGACCCTGGGATCATGACCTGAGCTGAAGGCAGTGGCTTAACTGACTGAACCACCCAGGCATCCCTAAATCCATTTCTTTTTCAAAAAGAAAAGGAAGGAAGCTTCAACTCCTTTAGGGTAGGAGTGACTTGAAATACTTAATTTTTGAAACAGATACATGCCTGTGTTTCTCAGAAGATCTGAGAGAGGAGGTGCCTAGAACTGAGGAGTTGAGAGGCTAAAGTCTTTTAAAATAAGAAACATGACGTTGGGGCGCCTGGGTGGCTCAGTGGGTTAAAGCCTCTGCCTTTGGCTCAGGTCATGATCTCAGGGTCCTGGGATCGAGCCCCGCATCGGGCTCTCTGCTCAGCAGGGAGCCTGTTTCCCTTCCTCTCTCTCTGCCTGCCTCTCTGCCTACTTGTCTTCTTTTGCTAAAAAAAAAAAAACTAAAAAAAAAAAAAAAAAAAGAAACGACGTTGTAAAGGAAGTGAGAACAGAACTAATTTTATACTTTATAATTCAAAATATTATTAAAATGTTCCACTGAGAGACTGAGGGAGAACTACTAAATGAAAATGCAGATAAAGCACTTGGTTTTGAGCATAATGCTGAACAAGTTATTTAACTTGTGAGTTTAAATTCCCCATGGGAAAATGGAAAAATTAACGCCTGCTCTACATGTTCTTGTGAAGAATCAATGTGTTAATATAAAATGCTTTAAACATTTTATTTTGTACATGGCGGACACATAGTAGGTCTAATTTTTTTTCCCCTTCCACCCTATACTGCAGGTTTGGGGCCAAACTACTGCAATAAAGCAAATATCACAATAAGGCAGGTCAAATGAATTTTTTGGTTTCCCAGTACATATAAAAATTATATTTACACTATAGTATAGTCTATTAAGTGTGCAATAGCATTATGTCTAAAAAAGTCTATAGACCTTAATTAAAAAATACTTTATTGCTAAAGCATGCTAACCATCATCTGAGCTTTCAGTAACCTGTAATCACCGATTACAGATCACTCTAAATATAGTCATGAAAACGTGTGAAATAGTTCAGGAGTTATCAAAATGTGACAGAGACAGGAAGTCAGCAAATGGTGTTGGAAAAATGGTAGAGTTGCTTGATACAGGGTTACCACGAACCTTTGGTTTGTAAAAAACACAGTATCTGAGAGTACAGTGAGATGGAGGGCAATAGAATGAGATATGCCGGTACTTAAGAATATTGAGGAATTCATCACATTCCAGTAAGACTGAGAGACTCTAAACAGAACATGTAAGTCGCCATAACTATAGTTGACCTTGCACAACACACATGTGTCTTTTGATGCTCCAAAAACTTTACTAAAAGCCTACTGTTGACCAGAAGGAAGCCTTATTGAGAAGCTAAACAGTTAATAACACGTTTACATGTTATATGTATTTTACACTATATTGTCTTTCCCCTTCCCCATACTATATTCTTACTATAAAGTAAACTAAAGAAAATGTTACTAAGAAAACCATAAGGAAGAGAAAATACATTTACAATACTGTGCTGTATAAAAAAAAATCCATCTCTGGACCCCTGCATTTCAAAGCCATGCTGTACAGGGTCTGACCAGATGGCATTAAAAAAGGCCTGGCAACTGAGCACCAAAGTTTGATTCAGTCAGAGAAAAATCAGGGCAATGCTAATAACAGTGTTAATTATAATAATAATAGCTGTATATAACATTTACTGAGTATTTATAATATACTAAATACTTTAAATGCATCATTTTATTTATTTCTCATGATCCTCTAATGTCTTACTATCTCCATGTGGCAGATGAAGACGATGAGCTTCAAAGAAGTTAAACAATTTGGGATGCCTGGGTGGCTCGCTTGGTTAAGAGTCTGCCTTTGGCTGAGGTCATAATCCCAGCTCATAATCCTGGGACTGAGTCCCACATTGAGCTCTTTGCTCAGCATGGAGCCTGCTTCTTCCTCTGCCCCTCCCCCACTCATGCCTGTGCACACACACTCTCTCTCTGACAAATAAATAAAACCTTAAAAAAAAAAAAAGGAAGTTAAACAACTCATTTTGTGTTCATGTGGTGAGCAAGTCGCAAACATAGCTTCCTCTAACTCCAAAGCACAAAATTTGAGTCTCTACACTAATGGTCTAGGAAATAGAATTAATTTATTAAATCAACAAACATTTTGGTGCCCCCCCCATATGTCCATCAACTCTTCAAAGTATAGGGGTTACACACAGTGATGAAAACAGGTGAACTTCCTTCCCTCATAGACTTACATTCTAAGGGACTGTAGTCACTGAGTGCTTATGAAATGTAACAAAAATAATGCTAAATATATCACAGGTTTTAACCTGGTTATTCCCAGGAGATCCTTGAGTTTTACCACCTAAACTTCTAAGGGATGTACAACTATAGCTCCTAACAATAGGGGCTAAAAAGCCTGACATGTGTCATGTATGCTTTTGATCTCTTGAAATTTCTTCAGTTCCTAGGTCAAGTCATTCTCAAAGTACAATCTTGAACCAACTGCCTGTGACAGTTGCCTGTTAAAATACAGATGTCTGGGTCCCAACCAAAATATCCTATATTAAATCCTTTAGAGGTGAGATCCAAAGCATCTATTTTTAAAAATTATCTTCCCAGGGTGCCTGGGTGGCTCAGTCAGTTAAGTTTCTACCTTTGGCTCAGGTCATGATCTCAGGGTCCTGGGATCAAGCCCCATGTCGAGCTCCCTGCTCATGTGGAACCTGCTTCTCCCTCTCCTCCCTGCCTGTGCTCTCTTCCGCTATCTCTCTCACTTTCTCTTAAATAAATAAATAAAATCTTCAAAAAAAAAAAATTATTTTCCCAAGCGATCCTGATATCCCACCATGTTGCAGAAGCCCAACTGTAGGAACAGAGAACAAGAGGCTGGCTGGCTGGCTGGCTGGATTCCTTCTTTCCTTCCTTCCCTCTTCTAACCTAAGTCACCTCTTCACATTCCTCTCACGACCTGGACCAGCCTAGGTGCCACACAGTGTTCCCATGTAACAAGGCAATGTGTTATCAGGAAGGTAGTTAAGCCAGTGGGTTCCAATCTTGGCTGTACATGAGAATCACTTGGAAAGTTGTATCTCTCAGAGACCAGCCCACACTCCAGGCCAATTACATCAGTCGTGGGGAGCAGGTCCCAGGCCTTAATATTTTGAAAACTCCGAAGCGAATTCCAACATGACCAAAGCTGAGCACTACTGCCCTAAAGAAATACTTCTCGAATTTGAATATGCATTCAAATCAGCTGTGGATCCTACAGGAATGCAAACTCTGACTCAGGATATCCAGAGATTCTGTTTTTCTAACAAACCCCCAGGTGATGCTGAGGCCACTGGTCCATGCAAGTAGTAAGACTCAAGGATCTTTAAAATTATAAGTGTATTTAACAATCCCTATCCCTCAGTGTGACTTTGCACAAAATAGGAGCTTGATGATTATCGTTGTGTATTTAGATGAATACCTAAAACCTAACTATGGTCTCTTCCAATATTGTTGTTCTAGGATTCCATTATGTAATAATGCTTAAAAACTATACTTCTCTATAGTCATTCATCCAAGAGACAAGACTTTCAGAAATATACACCTTTCGTTCTCTAGAAAGAACACTTAAAAACTTGTGGAAATTATTGAGTTCATTTACTCAACTGCTATACAAACACTGCTTCAAGGATTAACAAACGTGGTTTTAGAAACTGATGTGGATTGGGATGCCCGGGTGGCCCAGCTGGTTAAGCGTCTGCCTTTGGCTCAGGTCATGATCCCAGGGTCCTGGTACTGAGTCCCACACCAGGTTCTCTGGTCAGAGGGGAGTCTATTTCTCCTTCTGCTATTTCTCTTGCTGCTCCCCCTGCTTGTGCGCTCTCTCTTTCTCTCTCTCTCTCTCTCTTTGACAAATAAAAATCTTTAAGAAAAAACAACTGATAGACGTTGAAACTTACCTTTTTTTTTTAAAAACTTAATTCCATTTAATTGTACTTTATCACATGTCTGGTTTAAATCTAAATAAAAACATGTAATACATAAATCTTCTAACGCTGATAAATGTAAATGTCACTTACTTTTCCACCACTGTTAAAAAGCTTATAGAAGATGGAATAAAAATCATTTTCTGCTCAGTCAGGATCCCATTCATCAGCCTGTCTACTACTTCCTCAGGTTCCAGGGTGGGTCCCAAACTGAAATCAGAAGCAGTCGTCAGCAAGAAAACATTTCACGGAAGCATCTACTTCAGTTAGGTGCTGAACAAAGAAGTTAAATTACCACAGGAATTGTAACGTAACAGCCTTGTAGCGTCTGGCCCATTAGAAGTGCTCAAAAATAGTAGCTGCTTTAGCATGAATAGTAACAACATCCACTTATTTGGTGCTTATCATGTACTATGCACTGTACTAAACACGCTCCATAGGTCCTCTCACTGAAGTTTGCAACAATCTGTGACAGAGAGACTACAGTCCCTATTTTGCAAATGAGAATTATGTAAGTAACCAGGAGTCAAAAATAACTGAACTGGGTTAGGACTGACAAATTCACTTCTAAATCTTTAGAAGTTTTGGAGCACCCGGGTAGCTCAGTCAATCAGGCGTCCGTGCCTTCAGCTCAGGTCATGGTCCCAGAGTCCTGGGAGGGAGCTCCACATTGGTGGGCTCCCTGCTCAGTGGGAAGTCTGTTTCTCCCTCTTCCTCTCCCTCTCCTCCTGCTTGTGCTCTCTTTCTCTCTCCCTCTCTCAAATAAATAAATGAAATCTTAAAATGAATCTTTAGAAATCTTGGGGAAAAAGTCAAATATCATTATACAAGTTTTATTATATACCAAGACTCATCAGCAAACAATTTCTAAAGTGTCAGAGAAAATTAAAATATAAAAATGTGTCTGGCTCCTAGTATCCAAAATCTATAAAGAATTATCAAACTGGAAACCCAAAGAATAAATAATCCAATCAAGAAGTGGGCAGAAGATAGGAACAGACATTTTGCAAAGAAGACGTCCAGATGGCCAACAGACACATGAAGAAGTGCTCAACATCACTCAACCTCAGGGAAATACAAATCAAAACCACAATGAGATACCACCTCACACCAGTCAGAATGGCTAAAATTAACAAGTCAGGAAACGACAGACGGTAGTGAGGATATGGAGACAGGAGAACCTTACTATCTTGTTGGTGGGAATGCAAGCTGGTGCAGCCACTCTGGAAAACAGCATGGAGGTTCCTCAAAAAGTTGAAAATAGAGCTACCCTACGACCCAGCAATTGCACTACTGGGTATTTACCCTAAAGATACAAATGTAGTGATCCAAAGGGACACCTGCACCCCAATGTTCATAGCAGCAATGTCCACAATGTCTATAGTTTGATGTCCATCAACAGATGAATGGATAAAGAAGATGTGGTATATATATATACACAATGGAATATTATGCAGCCATAAAAAATGAAGTCTTGCCATTTGCAACAACATGGATGGAAGTAGAGGGTATTATGCTAAGCAAAACAAGTCAATCAGAGAAAGACAATTACATGACCTCACTGATACGTGGAATTTAGGAAACAAGGCAGAGGATCATAGGGGAAGAGAGGGAAAAATGAAACAAGACGAAACCAGAGGGGAGACAAACCATAAGGGACTCTTAATCTTAGGAAACAAACTGAGGGTTGCTGAAGGGGAGAGGGGTGGAGGGATGGGTTAAGTGGGTGATAGACACTGGGGAGGGCATGTATTGTAATGAGCACTGGGTATTATATAAGATTGATAAATCACAGACCTGTACCCCTGAAACAAATAATATATGTTAATTAATTGAATTTAAATTAAAAATAAAATAAAAATATTTTTAAAAACAAAACAAAACAAAAATGTGCCCAGCTCTAGGTCCTTCATCTCCATAGGGAGCCCTTATATTTACTAAGTCTTGATTTACTTTTCAGCCTTATTACTTAGTTCCGTATTGCATCCTCACTGTATAGTCACGCTGGCATACTAACAATGGAGTAGCAGGAGGTCTCCAAAAGGTGGCCTTTGCCATCTGCGGGTTAGATCATGTGCACTTAGGATGGTGTTACGCAAGAATTGGCCCTCAGTTTTTAAAATTTTGGTGGTGACTTAGAAAAAAAGATACATAATTAATTACACTCATGAAATCTGCCAACATCACCGAACTATTTGAGTAACATTCTGGGGAGGCAGATTTTTAAATGTGTGTGACTAGTTAAGAGAAGTGAGACAAAAAGAATTGGATGAGATTTGTTAGGAACAAACATAGAATAGTTCATTTGGAGAGAAAAAATATGCAGTGAAGTAAGATCAGGACAGTTGAGAAGTATTATATACTATATATATAGCATTATATAGTATAGTATTATATAGTACTATATAGTATATATATAGTATTATATAGTATAGTATTATATAGTACTATATAGTATTATATAGTATTAGTGTGTGATATATATATATATAAAATTCTACAGTATTGTACTTAAAAGTGAGCATGATTCCTAAGTGGAATATAAGAAACAATGCAGAGGATCATAAAGGAAGGGAGGGAAAACTGAATGGGAAGAAAACAGAGAGGGAGCCAAACCATGAGAGACTGACTCTTGACTCCAGGAACAAACTGAGGGTTGCTGTGGAGGAGGTAGGTGAGGGGATGGGGGTAACTGGGTGATGGGCATTAAGGAGGGCACGTGATGTAATGGGCACTGGGTGTTATACACAACTGATGAATCATTGAACACTATATCAAAAACTAAGGATCTGCTATATGTTGGCTAATTGAATTTCAGTTAAAAAGTGAGCATGATAATTGAATATATGAAGGAGAGCAGAGTTTAAAATATATATGGTATGATCTTTCATTCTCAGCATAGGGCAGTCATTTATGAAAATACTGTGCTACTCCTGGATCCTGAAGTATTACATAGGAAAAATGTGGAGATGTAACAGAAGAGGAAATGTAATAACAAAGATGACAGCTTTTGGTCCAGAGGAGGTAAAAATGAAGGGCAATCGAAGCCTGAAGAAGACTAAGCCCTCCTTTGGCCTGTGGTATAAGCAGAGCGCCAACAAGGATGAACTCAGAAACTGAAAGATGCCTTTGTGCCTTCAAGTGTTCAGGAGGAAATTCACTTTCTAGCATACTGCTACCAGACTTCACTATTCCCACGCTCCATGAAAACGCACAGACACCTGTGTGTGCAGTACAGCATACTTCCCCACTCACACTGTGGCCTTGTGAACCTACCGGTCAAATGGTGTTGCACTGACTAAACGCTTCTTAGTGTACTTGATCGCTTTACTCAAAGTCTCAGCCTCTGCCAAAGAAATTTTCATTGAATTTAATGGCTGGCCAATACCATGATTTTTTTTTTTTTTTAAAGATTTTATTTATTTATTTGACAGAGAGAGATCACAAGTAGACAGAGAGGCAGAGAGAGAGAGAGAGAGAGAGAAGCAGGCTCCCTGCCGAGCAGAGAGCCCGATGCGGGACTCGATCCCAGGACCCCGAGATCATGACCTGAGCCGAAGGCAGCGGCCCAACCCACTGAGCCACCCAGGCGCCCCCAATACCATGATTTTTAAAAGGCCAAAAAGAAAAGGCTTTCAGAAAATACTATCATGGCAGAATAAAATCTTAATCATTAAAATATCAGTACATGGAAAATTATTTTTCCCTGACAGTCTAATATTAATAAGAGTTGCAAATCCTATTAAATAAATGCCCATGATGGATTTTGTAGAAACTGTCCCAAAATACTCCAGGCCTCTCTGTTGGTGTAGGGAAGGAGAATGCATGTGGGGGTACAGGGATCCTTAGGGACAAAGAGTATTTTCAGGTAGAAGGACTATGTTTATCTAGCTACCACTTAAGTGGTTGAGTAAGTTTTCTACTCTTCAACATTTAGAGGTTTTGGTTTTTGTATCTAATCTGAAAATGGGGTTAATGCAGTGATATGCTAGTAAATGTTTTGCAACTGGCTCTCTAGGGCACAGAGCTCCCCATTTTGTAGCATTTCCTTTCTATGGTGTAAATACTCTCATCAGGGTGGATTTCAAGCTCTCAACGCGGTGTCACTAAATGAACATAAGCTGGCTTCAGCAGGCCACTGCTCATGTGCATGGAAGCACTGTACACAGTCACACTATACAAATGTTGTAATCTTCTTACATAACATTTTCTTTTGTATGGTACTAGGCTACAAAAACTATTATCTTTGTGTAGCACAGACGAAAATTAAACTCTTAAAAAATTTTATGGGGCTGCCTGGGTGCCTCAGTGGGTTAAGCCTCTGCCTTCGGCTCGGATCATGGTTTCAGGGTCCTGGGATCGAGTCCCGCATCGGGCTCTCTGCTAGGCGGGGGGCCTGCTTCCTCCTCTCTCTCTCTCTCTCTACTTGTGATCTCTCTCTGTCAAATAAATAAAATCTTTTAAAAAAAAATGAAAAAATTTTTTATGTATATTTCATGTAGGAGAGTAGATGTTTTTAAAAGGATATTGAACAAAAATTCTTGGCTGTCAAAAAATCTAAAAAATTCAGATTATGCTACACTGTTGGGAATGGAGGGAGAAAACTTATGTGAGGAAAGAATATTTAATTAAAAATTGTTCATATACATAACAGAGCTCCAAAATACATGAAGCAAAAATTGACAGAATTGAGGGAAAACACAGTTTAAAAATAAGAACTGGAATCATGGGGCGCCTGGGTGGCTCAGTGGGTTAAGCCTCTGCCTTCGGCTCGGGTCATGATCTCAGGGTCCTGGGATTGAGCCCCGCATCAGACTCTCTGCTCAGCAGGGAGCCCGCTTCCACCTCTCTCTCTGCCTGCCTCTCTGCCTACTTGTGATTTCTCTCTCGTCAAATAAATAAATAAAATCTTTAAAAAAAAAAAAAAGAACTGGAATCATATGGTTTTGCTTACTTGTGGAGCATAAGGAATAACACGGAGGACATGTGGAGATGGAGAGGAGAAGGGAGTTGGGGGAAACTGGAAGAGGAGACGAAGCAGGAGAGACTGTGAACTCTGAGAAACAAACTGAGGGTTTTGGAGGGGAGGGGGATGGAGGTTGGGTGAGCCTGGTAGTGGCTATTATGGTGGGCATGTATTGCATGGAGCACTGGGTGTGGTGCATAAACAATAAATTCTGGAACACTGAAAAGAAATAAAATAAAATAAAATAAGAACTGGAGACATTAATCTTACTTTCAACAATGACTTGAACAACTAGACACATTAGCAAAGAAATAGAGAACTTGAACAATAGTATAAGCCAACTGGACCTCACAGCATCTAGAGAATGCTCCATCCAAAAACCTTCTTCTTAATGGCATACAGAACATCATCCAGGACAGACTGTACGTGAAACCACAAAACAATTCTTGTGAAATTTTTTAAAAAGACCAAAATCATACAAAATATATTCTCCAACCACAACAGAATAAAATCAGGAATCAGTAACAGAAGGAAAACTGGAAAATTCACGAATATGTGGAAATTAACCAGTGGGACAAGGAGGAAGTCACAGGAAATTAGGAATAGTTCGAGATGAGTGAAAGAATACAACATATCAAAATTTATGGGATGCAGCAAAACCAGTGCTCAGAGGGAAATTTATAGCTATAAGTTCCTACATTTAAAAAAACCTGAGATCTCAAGTCCATAATCTAACTTCTCACCTTAATAAACTAAAAAAAAAGAACTAAATATAAAGCAAGCAAAATGAAAGAAATCATGATTAGAGCAGGGATAAATGACATGGAGAATAGATTATAGTAGAAAAAATAAATGAAACCAAAAGTTGGCTCTGCGAAAAGATTAACAAAATTAACAAACTTTTAGCTAGACCGACCAAGAGAGAAGACAGATAATTATGAAAATGAGGACATTATTGCCCACCTTACAGACATAAAAGGGGTTATAAGAGAATACTATGAACAACTGTATACCAACAATCAGATAATCTAGAAGAAGTATACAAATTCCTAGAAACACATAAAGCACTAAAACTAATTCAGGAAAAAATATAAAATCTGAGTAACCTTTAATAACAGATTGAATCAGTAACCAAAAAAACCCCAAAAAAACAAAACAAAACAAAAAACCACAAACCCCCGCCGGCAAAGAAAAGCCCAGGACCAAATGGCTTCACGAGAAACTACTCAATGTTTAAAGAATTAACACCAGTCCTTCTTAAAGTTATAAGCCAGAATTACCCTGTAACTAAACTAAGATATCACTAAGAAAGACTAAGGTATCACTAGAAAACTAAATAACAGTATCTCTTATGAGTATAGATACAAATATCCTCAACAAAATCCAGCATCAAACCAAATGCAGCATCATAGTAAAAGGATTATAAAGGTTGCTGGGTGGTTCAGTTGGTTAAGCATCTGCCTTCAGCTCAGGTCATAATTCTGGAGTCCCTGATTAAGCCCCGTGTCAGGCTCTTTGCTCAGCAGGGAGTCTGCTTCTCCTTCTCCCTCTGACCCTCTTCGCTTGTGTTCTCTCTCTCTCTCTCTCTCAAATAAGTAAATAAAGTCTTAAAAAAAAAGAGCATTATATACCATAGCCAAATGAGATTTACTGCAAGAATGCAAGGTGGGGGCATCTGGGTGGCTTGGTTGGTTAAGCGTCCAATTCTTGGTTTCAACTGAGCTCATGATCTCGGGGTCGTGAAATTGAGCCCTGCCATCAGGCTTGGTGAGGAGTCTGTTTGAGATTCTCTACCTCTCCCTCTGGCCCTCCCCTCAGCTCCCCCCCCCCTCTCTCTCTAAAATAAAATAAATAAAAAGAACACACAAAAAACTCTAAGAATGCTAGGTGGTTCACCATATAAAAATCAATCATTATAATGTATCATATGAAAAGTCCCACATGATCATCTCAATAGGCACAGAGAAAGCATGTGATACAATCCAACATGCTTTCATGGGGGAAAAAAAATAGCACTCAACAAACTAGGAACACAGGGAACTTCCTTAAGCTGATTTCGCAAGTGCTTGTACGCTGCAGCTTGATTTGCATAAGCAGAGTGGAGTAAAGAAAATGTCAGGACTTACTAAATATGAAAAGATGACCATCAGCTTTTCTAATAATCAAAGAATATTAATATAACACAGGGTGCCTGGGTGGCTCAGTGGGTTAAGCCTCTGCCTTCGGCTCAGGTCATGATGTCAGGGTCCTGGGATCAAACCCCACATCCAGCTCTCTGCTCAGCAAGGAGCCTGCTTCCCCTCTGCCTCTCTGTCTGCTGCTCTGCCTACTTGTGATCTCTGTCTGTCAAATAAATAAATTAAATCTTTTAAAAATATATTAATATAACACAGAAGTACTTTTTTATTCATCATATTGACAGAGATTAAACGTGTATTGGGGTCTGGGTGGCTCAGTTGGTTAGGCATCTGCCTTCGGCTCAGGTCATGATCCCCGGGTCCTGGGATGGAGCCCCACATTGGGCTCCCTGCTCAGTGACGAGCCTGCTTCTCCCTCTCCTTCTGTCCCTCCCCGTGCTTTTGCTCTCTCTTTCTCTCTCTCTCAAATAAATAAATAAAATCTTTAAAAAAAATAAACTTGTGCTAATATTCAAAGCTGGCAAAGGTAAGGGGAATGGGGTATAAAGTACTCAGGAGAATCCTGAAGGGCAATCTAATAAATCTATCAAAAGTAAGTAAGTTCCTACTCTTTGCAATTTCATTTAAAAAAAAAAAGTAACAAAATGGTTAGAAAAGTGAGCAAAGATACATACGCACATCTACATATATACACTGCAGGGGTCCCCATTATTTTTTTAAATGTCACTAGTACAGCTTTGCCAGAAGAGGGCACTCTTGCCCACAAGGAAGGTTAGTTTGGGCAACCCTGTCCTGGGAGCAAGGTTAAAAAACTCAAATACAATTTTAAGAAATATGGTGTCTGTTTTTAACTGCCAAAAAACAGCCTGGGTGAAAAAAACTGACCCAAATGTATCAGGGCGCCATGAGGGTTTTCCTCCTGAAAATAATGGAGGAAACTGGCAAATCTTATCCTTGAGGATGGAACTCACCTCTTCCTTTCACCCTTACTTTTAATTATAATGGACTCTTTAAAAAAAAAAAAGTTATTTATTTTTATTGAGAGCTAATCAACACATCATATAACACATATAACTTTAAGGTGTATGATGTGTTGATTTGATACATTTATATATTGCAATATGATTACCATGGAATTAGCTAACACCCCTACCACATGATTGATTGTGTGGGGGGGTCATGGGAACAATTAAGATCTAGCCTCTTAGCAACTTTGATGTTTATAATACAGTATTGCTGTCTACAATCACTATGCTGCATACTGAAACTCCAGGAGTTATTCATCTACTGGTTACAAGTTTATGCTCTGAAATGATTAGCTCCCTAGTGCTCCCACCCACCGCCCCACCACCACCACCCCCCCGGGCTCCCATCCTAGCCTCTGGCAACTACTGTTCTACTCTGTTTTTTTATGAGTCCAGCTTTTTGAGAGTCCACACATAAGTGAAATCATATAGTACTTGTCTGACAGGTTAGTGAAGTTTTATCTTCTTTCTATTCCTCCTGGTCAGCTCTACTCCTCAGGCCCCCATATTAATTTGTCCTTTATGTTCTTTCTTCAGGGTCCCATTAGGGTTTACTTGTTTAATACAGATGAATTAAAATACTGGCCTTCTGAAGTAAATATGCTCACTTTTGTTTTCTAACAAAATTGTATCTTAAAAATAGGCTCTTGGGGGCACCTGGGTGGTACAGTCGGTTGGGTGTCCAACTCTTGGCTTTGCTCAGGTTGTGATCTCAGGGTGATGGGATCAAGCCCTGCACTGGGCTCCACTCTCAGCCTGGAGTCTACTTGGGTTTCTCTCTCCTCCCAATGCCCCTCTCCCTGTATGCTCTCTCTCTAAAATAAATAAATTTTTAAAGATGGGCTCTTGGGCAATTTGATAGATTCTTCAGGGGGTGTGAGATCTTTGGACAGCTACCAAATTTCCACCTGATGTTGACTTTCTACTCTACCTGTGGGTAGAGATATTTAGGTTAAGGTGTTTTTAAATAGAACCTGCTATTTTCCCTAAGTGCCACAATGCATATTTTTCATTAACTTAAAATATATTTCCATTAAAGGAGATGAATGGGGGGAAAGAGGGGAAAAATTTGAGAAGGCAAAATAAAATTTAAAAATGGAATCTAAGGGTGCCTGGGTGGCTCAGTTGTTAAGTATCTGCCTTCCGCTCAGGTAATGATCCTGGTGGTCCTGGGATCGAGCCCCACATCAGGCTCCCTGCTCTGTGGGAAGCCTGCTTCTCCCTCTCCCACTCCCCCTGCTTATGTTCCCTTTCTCACTGTCTGTCAAATAAATAAATAAATAAAATCTTTTAAAAAAAATCGAATGTTAGCACAGTAGATAATCTAAAAGTAGATCCAAATAAATATGCAGGTTTATTCTAAAGATGGCATTTCAAAGCACTGAAATAAATGATATAGTATTTAACAATAGTACAAAATAACTTATTAACTATTTGGGAAAAACAAGCAGGACCATGACCTTATTTCTTAAAGTAAATATGTGTGGAGCAAAGGTCTAAATGTGACAATGCAACCATAAAAGTACTAGAAAAAAGATATAGGTGGATAATTTCATAAGCTTGGGAAGAGGAAGACCTTTATAAACCCCTCGCAGAACCTAAAGGCCATGAAGGGAAAAAAAAACCTGAGAAGTTTTAATTTAAAACTAAATAAAAATAAGTTTAACGGCAAATAGCCAGCTGGGGAAAAATATATGCAACATCTATGACATATAAAAGGGCACCTTGAATGTACAACACACTCCTAGATACCAGTTTCAAAACTCGATAGCTCAGTAGAAAAGATGAGCAGAGGCCATGAAACAGGCAACTCACAAAAGAAGTCAAACTACTGAAAAACCAAAGAAAACACCTGAATCTAGCTACTAGGTCATCAGGAAACAAAGACGATCCTTCACAGAGGGAAAAGGGCAGAACAACCGCAGCAGGCAGACCAGTGAGGAAGTAGGAAGTGGAGGTGCTCTCCCTGCACCGTGGTACAGGCTCGTGCAGCACTCCCCAGGCAGCTGGGCAGTAGACAGGAATATTAAAATTTGTATTACCCTCTGACCAGTAACCCCACTTCTAAAATCTACCCGAAGGATGGGTGCCTGGGAGGCTCAGTCGGTTGAGCGTCTGTCTTCAGCTCAGGAATGATCTCAGGGTCCTGGGATGGAGCCCCATGCCAGGCTCCCTGCCCAGTGGAGAGTCTCCTTCTCTCTCTGCCCCTACCCCGTTCGTGCTCTCTCTCTCTCTCTCACAAATAAATAAAATTAAAAAAAATTTCATTTCAATCCAATCCAGTCTACCTGAAGGAGATGGTACCAAAATGTGAAAATGTGTGGCATTAGGATGTGGTACTAGATCTCTGCCCTCCTCTGTCCCCTTCTCTCCCCAGATCCCTTAGTTCCCCTCCAACCTGGGGTGGGGGGTTGGGCAGGGAAGTGTGGAAGAGAAGCCCCAGGCCCAAGATTCCATCTGCTTTCCTTCCTGATCCCGGAGTAGGGGCAGGAAAAGAGGGTGGCATCCCCAGCCTCCAGCACTGAGGAAGAAGAGGGCTCCTAACCCCTGAACTCTGACCCCCCCCACCCACCACCTCCCTTTTTCCTCTGCGCCCAGGACTGGGCCACTTCTGGGTGGAGCAGTGGGTTCCAGCTTGGCTCACATCAAGAATGTAAGAACTACATACAAAATTTCTATTAAATTAAGCTTTGTGTCAAAAACAAAACAAACAAAAAACAGCTGTGCCAGGGGAAAAGATCACTAGTAGACACAACAGTTCAGATTAAGTAATCAATGCAATTTATGGTAAAACTCTGTATTTACTGACAGGAAATGACATCCACGACATACTGCTGAGGGAAGTTAAATACCTGACTTACAGCCTTCAGAACCCCATTGTAATATACACCATTTACATAAAATTCAGACATTTAAACAGTATAGAGAGAGATGTCTAGAAGGAAGTTCACCAAAATGTTGAGTATTCTGCACTGGATAGAGGGTTTCAAGGAAACTCAAAAAGAAACTTTCCTACTTATTTGTATTTTTTTATGTATGGGAATTTTCAAAAAGTACGTATCATGTTTATAAAGACATTAAAACTATTCCCAAAGAGGAGAAAAATTAAAAGTTAACCTCAGAACTGATCCTTTATAGTTTTATTTATTCATTTGTTTATTTTAGAGAGGGAGATGGGTGGGGGAGGGGCGGAGGGAGCGGGGAGAGAGAGACTCCTAAACAGGGTCCATGCCCGGCTCAGAGCCACATGCAGGGCTTGATCTTCTGACCCTGAGATCACGACCTGAGCTGAATTCAAGAGTCAGAAGTTTAACCACCTAAGCCACACAGGCGGCCCTGTCATTTTATTTTGTAACCAAGTAAAGACGTACTCATTTTGGAGGATAACCTCTATTACCAAAGAAAGGTGTTTTTCACCTTGGTCCTGGGTTATCTGTATCAGAATTGCTCATGGTGCTTGTTTAAGAGAGCCCCAAGGCTCCCTCCCCACCACCACCCTCTCCCAGCCAAATCCAGGCAATCAACCGTTCTGGGGATGGGACCCTCTACATGGTTCCCAAGCACTCCTGGGGAAATGTATGTATACTTAAGTCGGAGAACCACTGCCCAGGAAAAGAAAAAAAAAGGAGGATTAGCAAGTTCACCTGAGTTAACTCATATCTGTTTATATACATTCCCTCCCTCTGTCTCTCCACCTGTTTTCCCACACTGTATAGGAGCTGAAATTGAGATGAGCTAAGGGCATCAGATATCAGGTTTAAAGGATTAAAATATTTAAGAAAACCCAAAGAATGGCTGATATTCATGATAATCACCAACCCTCTTGTCTCAACTTACTCAGTACTTGGGTTTTTGAAGAAGCCAGTGTTTATGAAATTAGGGCAGAGACATGTTGTTTTGACTCCAGTTCTTTCTAAAGCAGCCAGTTCTTCAGTCAAAGCTTTATGAAATCCAACAGCAGCAAACTTGCTTGAACTGGAAATAAACAGAGAGAGGTCACAAAAGGAGTCAAGGAAGCTGCTGCATCTACTTAATTCAGCTGTCCGTTTTCCCAAGTTAAGTGTGCTCCTGGGTCTGGCCTCATGGCCATCAGCTGAATCTCAGGGTCCAGCCCTGACCTACTGAATCGGAACTCGCAGTATAGAGTCTCAGGTAAATTTATAGGCATTTAAGTCTAAGAAGGAGGGCACCTGGGTGGCTCGGTTGGTTAAGCATCTGACTCTTGGTTTTGGCTCAGGTCATGATCTCAGGGCCATGAGATGGAGCCCAGGTTGGGCTGTGCACTCAGAGCGGAGCTTGCTTAGGATTCTTTTTCCCTCTCCCTCTGTCCCTCCTGCTTGTGCTAAGTGCGTGGATCTCTCTCTCTCAAAGATAAATCAATAAATCAATCTTTAAAGTCTAAGAAGCATTGGCAAAGAACACTTACTACATCCCCACACCAATTACTGAAGTGAGAACTGAGTAGGTTCAAAGGTCTCGCTAGGAAAATTGGCAAAGTGTTTGCTTTTGTTGTTGCTTCCCTAAAAGTTAATGTCACCATAGCCTGTTAATTATCTAACATACCCAGGAATTCCTGGGAAAACTCCCCTGGACAACTCTTATTTTTCCCTTTAAGTTTCAACTTCACTTCCTCAAAGAGGCCTTCCCCTGACCTCTAGACTAAATTATTTCCGCACTATATAGTAATCTTCTGTTTTTCATGATAGCCTGTTTAGGGTTTGTGATTAAATATTCATTGGGGTGAATTTTTTTTAACATCTGTCCCTCATACTTTTACTAGAAGTTTCATGATTATTTTGGTTTCCAATAAATCCCCAGGGCCTAACACAGTGCTTGGTTTTATAATAGCTGCTCAATAAATATTTGTCAAATGAATGAATCAAAATGCAAAGCACTTCTTATCATTACAGCTCCTTCATTTGGGAAGAGAAGAAAATTAATCATATTCTAAGCAGATATTATTTTTCTAATTAGGTTTTTAAAAAATACCTTTATTGAGAATTAAATTCATATATCATAATCCACCCATTTGAAATGTACAATTCAATGTTTTTTGGAATCTGACATTATTTTAATTTTTAAAAATTGTGTGAAAATATATGTAACAAAATTTGCCATTTTAACCACTTTTAAGTGTGCAGTTTGGGGACATTAATTACCAGATTATTTTTCTGTAAGTCTGTATTTATTAGCGATTATACAAACTAGTTGTAAATTCTTGCCAATTAACCTGTGCTTTGGAAAATGCAAACCTGTGGAAAGTTCCCTCAACTTTTTTTTTTTTTTTTTTAGAACTCACACATATACTAAAAGCTTAAAAGATGGCTAGATTTACTTACGTTAAGATATAAATCTTACCTTGAAAATGACACAAAAATAATCGTATGTAAAATTGATCACTACCTGTCAGACATTGTCCTCGGTTATTCAGATGTATTACTGCATTGAATCTCCACAACGACTCTTTGCAATAGCTGTGGCTATGATCCCCATTTACCAGAAAGGAAATTGAGGCACTGGGGTGGGGGAGCTGGTTGGGTATAATCTGAAGCTGCCCCCGGTTGCCCACACAGGGTAGGGAGGCCAAAGAAAGAGGTGGACCACTCCGTATTGGTGGGTGGCAGGCTTAATAAGCAAGGAACTTGGGACACTCATCTTGGGCAGCTGTAAGGTGAGTAGATTCCCACGCCACCTGCCAGAATCTTTAAATTTTATATAGAGGCCTTAATTGGGTTCAGCATATATACCATCCAGATAGTCTTGACACCGATTTTCTTTTCTTTCCTTTTTTTTTTTTAAATGATTTTTATTTGTTTATTTGCAAGAGAGAGTGTGAGAGAGAGCGAGCACAAGCAGGGAGAGTGACAGGAGAGGGAGAAGCAGACTCCCTGCTGGGCAGGGAGCCGGATGTGGGACTTGATCCCAGTACCCTGGGATCATGTTCTGAGCTGAAGGCAGACGCTTAACCAATTGAGCCACCCAGACGTCCCTCAACACCACATTTCTATCTCAAGGCTGTGTCCCTGGGGCAGCTTTTGGGAACTGGGAAGGCAGTTGGATACTGTTCCAAGGACAGGGCGGTGGGGAGGAGCCTACAACTGCCTAGGTCCAGCTCGCAGGTCAGGTCTTCTGGACGAGCTCCCTCAACAGGGTTACAGGACTTGCCCAAAGACACAAAACAAAGTGGTAGAATCGGGCTTTAAATTGGGCCAATAAACCAGGCCTCTATAAGATGTACTCTAAACTTCATTAGCTCCCGCCCTAGTTAAGAGGCAAATGACAAACTGGTAAAGCAGTTGCAACAGGTAAGCCATGGGTAAGGGTTAATACAGGGAACTTTATAAATGAGTAAGACAGTACTCTAGTTGATAAGTGGCTGAAGGACATTAGCAGGAAAGTCACAATATAAAAATACCAATGGGTGTATGCATATAAAAATGTGTTATTTCAGGAATAAAATAAACACAAACTAAAACAAGTTGGGGGGGGCGCCTGGGTGGCTCAGTCGTTAGGCATCTGCCTTTGGCTCAGGTCATGATCCCAGGGTCCTGAGATCGAGCCCTGCATCAGTCTCCCTGCTTGGCAGGAAGCCTGCTTCGCCCTCTCTCATTCCCCCTGCTTGTGCTCCCTCTCTCCCTGCCTCTCTCTCTCTCTGTCAAATAAATAAATAAGATCTTTAAGAAAAAAATTGAAAAGATAAATAAAATAAGATGGGATTTTTGCCTAGCAGTAATGGTGAGGATATGAAGAAATTTTTATTTGTTAGAGTTGCTTTTCAAAGTACAGAATGTTTTCATTTTAAATCATTGAACTAGGAATCTTTTCTCTTTAAGCCTTCAATATATGTCTAAGCTTAAAAATAAAAATGAAAACAAGGGGCGCCTGGGTGGCTCAGTGGGTTAAGCCACTGCCTTCGGCTCAGGTCGTGGTCTCAGGGTCCTGGGATTGAGCCCCGCATTGGGCTCTCTGCTCAGCAGGGAGCCTGCTTCCTCCTCTCTCTCTGCCTGCCTCTCTGCCTGCTTGTGATCTCTCTCTGTCAAATAAATAAATAAAAATCTTTAAAAAAAAATGAAAACAAATAACAACAAAACGATGAGAGAGGACTTTCCACAGCTTTCTATTTTCCAAAGCACAGGCTAATTGGCAACTTTTTCTGGAAGGCAATTTGGCAAATGGTATCAAATTCATTAAAAATACACCATGCTCTTAGATCTAGTCCTTCTCTTACAAGTATTTATCCCAAAGAAATAATCAGTCGTGTTCCTAAAGATTTATATTCAAGGTTAGTCTCTGGGATATATAGTTCATGAAGGCCAATAGGTGGAGACCATTTTAAACGTGTGGAGTGGGGGCACCTGGGTGGCTCAGCGGGTTAAAGCCTCTGCCTTTGGCTCGGGTCATGGTCCCAGGGTCCTGGGATGGAGCCCCGCATCGGGCTCTCTGCTCCGTGGAGAGCCTGCTTTCTCCTCTCTCTCTACCTGCCTCTCTGCCTGCATGTGATCTCTGTCAAATAAATAAAAATCTCAAAAAAAACCAAACAAACCATGTGGAGTGGACAGCTGTTTGTTTTTGCCCTTTGGTATTCTTATTTCCTTATTCTGGAGACCTCACTCTGTCACTAGCCTGCCACAGGTGGCCCCTGTCCAGTGGCTGGGTCCACCTGGAGTGATCTCTGCAACTAGAGCGTTGGAAGGCATTGCTGAGAAATCACGGCTTTTCCCCCACTGCTGGCTATTGCGAGGATATCGCTTGGGAACTGCTGGTAGCTACCTCACCAGCAGACAGATGCAGAGAGCCTGCCTGATGCTCTGGAACCACAGAGCGGCGGTGGGGGGGACGGACCCTCTTCTGGTGCGAAGCAGTTTAAGCGTCGTGTCCCTCACAACCGAAAGAGTCCTGACAGATGAACTGCGCAACAATAATGGATAATTTGCACAAACAGTGGTACATATGTGCAGCGGCATAGCGTGCAAGAAATGAAAATGACATTGCACATATATGTATTAACATCCAAATGTTCATGTAAAATTTGGGGCCCCTGGGTGGCTCAGTCATTAAGCGTCTGCCTTCAGCTCAGGTCATGATCCCAGGGTCCTGGGATTGAGCCCTGCATTGGGCTCCCTGCTCAGCGGGAAGCCTATTTCTCCCTCTCCCACTCCCCCTGCTTGTGTTCCCTCTCTCGCTGTGTCTCTGTCAAATAAATAATAAATAAAATCTTTAAATTTAAAAAAGTCAAGGGACGCCTGGGTGGCTCAGTTGGTGAAGCTGTTGTCTTTGGCTTGGGTCATGGTCCCGGGGTCCTGGGATCAAGTCCCGCACCAGGCTTCTTGCTCAGCGAGGAGCCTGCTTCTCTCTCTGCCTCTGCCTCCCACTCTGCCTGCTTGTACTCGTGCTCTCTCTTTCTCTCTCTGACAAATAAATAAATAAAATCTTTAAAAAATAAAAATAAAAAAGTTTTAAAAAGCCAAGATTATGCAGGCAGATTTCTTTCTTTTTTTTTTTTTAAGTTTTTTTTTTTTTAAAATTTTTTTTTTTTTTTTGTCAGAGAGAGAGAGAGGGAGAGAGAGCAAGCACAGGCAGACAGAATGGCAGGCAGAGGCAGAGGGAGAAGCAGGCTCCCTGATGAGCAAGGAGCCCGATGTGGGACTCGATCCCAGGATGCTGGGATCATGACCTGAGCCGAAGGCAGCTGCTTAACCAACTGAGCCACCCAGGCGTCCCAGGCAGATTTTTTTCAATGCTTGACTACATACCTATATTTAAAATGTCCTAAAAAATTGTAACAAATGCTAACCATGATGATTTCTGCACGGTAAGACTATCAGTAGTTTTTTTCTCTTTTACTAAGTTGTATTTTCTGTTTTTTCTTAAGTGAACCAAAAGTGCAGAAGTACATAAAAGCTCAGAGTTAATGATGTTGAGCATATTAAAAGAACTCTGTATTTTTGAACTTCAGGGTGAATTTATTTTTAGATATATGTATATATGAAAGCAAAACGTGAGTGGATTTTTTCCCCTGCATTTTGCAATATTAAATCAAATTTCTTATTATTAATAACATGAATATTTCTTATCCCAATCATTCTTTTAAATAACATTTCATTATAAGCTAATAAAGGTCAGGACTTGATTTAGCCACGTCTTCCCACACCAGTGACTTTCATGATTGTAAATTGGCTCTTCAAGTTGACAAGATATATTAGCCAGAGTTTCATGGTACTTTTAAATATTTTCTTTTAGGGGTGCCTGGGTGGCTCAGTGGGTTAAGCCTCTGCCTTTGACTCAGGTCATGTTCTCAGGGTCTTGGGATGGAGACCCACCTGGGACGCTCTGCTCAGTGGGGAGCCTGCTTCTCCCCCTCTCTGCCTGCCTCTCTGCCTATTTGTGATCTCTCTCTATCTCTCTCTGTCAAATAAATAAATAAATAAAATCTTTAATAAAAAAATAAATATTTTCTTTTAAAAATCCAGATACTTTTGGACAAAATACTTAGCAAGCAGCCAAAAACATTTTAGAATAGAATTAAAAGGTCAACGTCTCTCACCACAAATCCAGTTCTGTGATCTTGGATTTTTCACATTAATCATTTAAAACTGTTGAACTGTAACTTCAAAATAATTGCAACTTTTTTTTCCCCCCCACATAGGTGATTGGAGCTGTAATAAATTATTTTGCTGTGGCTGTAGCAACTCAGGCAGGCCAGTGATGGCTAAAGGCTCAATTACAGGGAAAAGAACTGGGTAATTCCAGATCCCCTCTCATTTCATCTCAACACTGGGGAGCCAGAATATACAGGATTAGTTCCACCGAGGCAAACCATTCTGGAAGCTAAAATAAGAGGTGGGACTTTGCTGTTTTGTGTAACTACAGGGAAGCAGAATTAGATTGTAACACCAACAGGAACCCTCCTGTTATTGAACACTTATAGGACTCCAGATTCTGTCCTAAGTGCATTACATTATATGATTTAAACTTTACAGCATCCTGAGGATTTGGTTAGTTGCTGTGATTAGCTTCTCCTATGGGTGAAGAAAATGAAGCACAAAGGAGCTGAATAACTTGCCAAGGTCACACATTAGTAAGTGATTGGGTCAAGATTCATAACCATATGATCCACAACAGTTCCATCCTGCAAACAACCCAGATGTTTCTAAACAGTAGTATGGATAAATACATCGCTATCTAGTCACCTCGTGCATACCAGGCAGGCAAGAAAATGATGAATCCGTGGCTACCAGCAACAGCCAGGACATTCCTCACACACACAGCATGAATCCCTGTGTATAAAGATCAAAAGGGGGCAGAATTCATCTGTGGTGTGACAATACAAATCCTTCGAGAAGGAGAAAGGAACTGCGGGTTGGGAAGAGTTCTAAGGTCTCAACCTATTTTTGGATCTGCATGGGGGTTACACAGATGTGTCCACATCACAGTAGCTCATTGAGCTGCACATTTATGACCTCTGCATTTTTACCAATCAATGTAGGCTATACTTCAATTAAAAAGTTTGTTATAAAAAAGCAGTGTATCAGTTATATCGCCCAGTTGTTAACAATAACCACAGATAAACACTGCTTTCTGCTGGGAGGAGTCTTCAGTGTGTCTCTGTGAAAGTTCTATCATTGAGCAGATGCTGAGCACAAACCAGAGTCAAGTGAATCCAAGACAGCTGCGATCACGAAGGATCACAGACTGCAGCAGCTCGGGCCACGTGCAGCCGAGGAGGCAAAGAAGAGTCCGGCAGGGGCAAGCAAGCCGCCCCTCCCCCACAAAGCCGGAAGTGCACAACGCACTTGTGTGCTGGCGACCCTGCCTTTCAGCCCAAAGGGTGCCTTTGTGTGAAGAAGACAAACCTACTCCTCTTCTCAAGTGACTTTACTGCCATCTCCTGGAGAATCTTTCGAGTTTAAAGGGACCCGAACATGAACAGTGCAGCCTAGAATTGTGTAGTCTGCAATCCGCACAACTGTGTGTGTATCGTTCCTGCTTTAAGACTCGGTGAGATCTTTTACTTCTGCTGAAAGTACTACCAATAGTGACCAAAATAAATTTGTTTCTCATGCAAAACACATTCTCTCTTGATTTTCACTGCTGAACATTCAGTGGAGTAGAATCAAGTCCGAATCAAATGAGCTACAGTATTTACTAGGGCAAAGAGAAGGAGAAGGCATGATTGCCTTACCAGCCCCTGCTGGACTCAGATTCTCTTGGCCTCTCCCGATTCCTGGCGACTAAGAACCTGGCAGGGGAGCAGGGTGTCACGTAGTAGCTGAGAAGCAACACCTGCCGCTATCCTTCGTTCATCACGTGCAGGAATGCCAAATCGTATCAGCCTCAGAGGGCCAGGGGACAATCACCTAACTTCTACTGGCCCTGGACCACAGGTCTGTCCTGTGATTGCCTCAGCAGTCCTTTCATCTTTTAGAAAAAAACCTCAATCCAAGTCTGCGTTCATTTTAAAAACTATTAGAAAACAAACACATGCTAAAAAAGAAAGAAAATATAAATGAATAAAAGGAACAAAATAAAATTACTTATCATTACCAAAGAATAACCACTCTCTAGGTGTGGTCGGAGGAAAATAGCTTGGTATATATGTGTCCTTGGGAACTTATGAAATGCAAGATACAGATCTTTTATACACACACACACACACACACACATATATACACACATATGTATATATTAGATAAAAACAGATACTCACCCATGCCAATGTTTATAAATTTATATCCATACAACTATATCTGTTGTTTCTAGAATTTAGATACTTACTTAATTCCAAAATGGCAGAAAACAAATTTGAGCATATCTGTACATTTATTTGACAATACATATTATTTGAACAGTAATTCAACATTTTAAGAGTCATTATTTGCTAAAATATAGAAATGGCCAGGCACTGATGGGGTGTGTGCAACCTGTAGGATCCCCTGGGCTATGGTGGCCTCACTAAGCAATTCTCCACAGTATACAGTGGAACACACCATTCTTCTTACAGTAAGTTCTTCAGGTATTATAATGGCATGGGTTTTTTTTTTTTTTTAAAGATTTTATTTATTTATTTATTTGAGAGAGAGAGAGAATGAGAGAAAGAGAGCAAGCGTGACAGGGGAGAGGTCAGAGGGAGAAGCAGACTCCCCGCCAAGCAGGGAGCCCAATGCAGGACTCGATCCTGGGACTCCAGGATCATAACCTGAGCCGAAGGCAGTTGCTTAACCAACTGAGCCACCCAGGCACCCCGGCATGGGTTTTTAAATGGGTAACTATTATGATTCTTTTTTTACAACAATTTCACTGTTTGGATGCTTTTACTACTAGAATTCCAGATTATACTCTTTCACTTTATACTGTTTTGTTCCCATAAAATTACTTTATTAAAATTTATTATTAACTTTTATTCATGGTACAAAAATATTCCTCTTCTTTTATCACTTCTTGCTGCTAAAAGGGATGAAAAATGCTTTAAGAGCTGGCTTCTAGGAGCGCCTAGGTGGCTCAATCGGTTAAGTGTCTGCCTTTGGCTCAGGTCATGATCCCAGAGTCCTGGGATAGAGTCCCGAACTGGGCTCCTTGCTCAGCAGAGAGCCTGCTTCTCCCTCTTGTGCTTGCTCCCTCTCTAGTGCTCTCTCTTTCTCTCTCTCTCAAGTAAGTAAACAAAACATTAAAAAAAAAAAAAAAGAGCTGGCTTCTAATTGGATAACTTCCCTGCAGCCACCTCTAGAACGGTCAGCCTGGAGGGGATTAATGGTTGATAATGCTGTTGTGCAAGAGACTTTGTGCTACTTTCTATTTGGGCAACTTCAAGTTTATCATCATTAATGGTAGTTTTCATTAGACAGAATAAGAAATCACACACAAGTTAAACACAGAAACAAGTTAAGGGAACACAAGCTCACTTACCAGTAAGCAAGTAAGAAGGGGACCCCAATATGCCCAGCTGCTGAAGCCACAGTGACAATATGGCCGTGATTATTCTTCATCATCGCTGGAAGAAATGCTTTTGCAGTCTAGCAATAGTGTTTATGAAGAAAAAAAGATATACTGTTATTTCGCATTTGCAGACCCACTGGGAATATTTCCAAACAAAACTATATTTTGTTAACATTTTTCCTAAAGGGGGAAAAAAAACCCAATTAATTGCCAAATGTGGCAAATTAAGGCACCTGGATATGATACCTAGATTGGAAAAACTAAGCAAAGCAATGGATACTGAAAACTTTGAGAATCCATTTCACTACAATTGTGAACTTTTTTTTTTAATTGTATTTATTTATTTGACAGACAGAGATCACAAGTAGGCAGAGAGACAGGCAGAGAGAGAGAGGAAGGGAAGCAGGCTCCCCGCTGAGCAGAGAGCCAGACGCGGGGCCCGATCCCAGGACCCCGGGACCACAACCCGAGCCGAAGGCAGAGGCTTTAACCCACTGAGCCACCCAGGCGCCCCCAATTGTGAACTTCTAATAACCCCTGAGCCTCTATGTCTTTTGTCACTGATGTTTTCTATCATTTCATATATTGAATAGATATAGTAACTAGAGTTATCAAAGAATTTATGTATAATGTGAAATTGTTAGAAAATAGTTTGGATATGTCATCAAAATACTGAAATGAATAGCAATCTTCCAGTAGTCACTGAACAGTTCATGCAATGAATATTTATTGAGCACCTACTATGTGACGGGGATTCAAAACATTAAGGCAATGCCCTACATCCTAATAAAGGCAGAAAGACAGGCAGATTCATCAGTTATAAAGATGTACTGGGTATCTTTAGCCTGGGTGGCTCAGTCCCTTAAGCCTCTGCCTTTGGCTTGGGTCGTGATCCCAGGATTCTGGGATCAAGCCCTGCATGAGGCTCCCTGCTTGGCGGTGTTTGGTGGGGGGCTGGTTGTCCCTCTCCCTCTGCCTGTCACTCTGCCTACTTGTGTTCTCTCTCTGTCAAATAAAAAATAAAATCTTCAGGGGCGCCTGGGTGGCTCAGTGGGTTAAGCCTCTGCCTTCGGCTCAGGTCATGATCTCAGGGTCCTGGGATCAAGCCCTACATCAGGCTCTCTGCTCAGCAGGGAGCCTGCTTTCCCTTCTATCTCTGCCTGCCTCTCTGCCTACTTGTGATCTCTCTTTCTGTGTCAAATAAATAAATAAAACCTTTTAAAAAATAAATAAAATCTTCAAAAAGAAGATATAAAGACAGATGCTAATAACTTGAGAATATTGACATAAATAATACCACATTTCACTAACTCCAATATTCTTTAGAGATTATGTATCCCAAACTCACATCCAACAAAACTTTAAGGGACCCTTTCAGGAACTAACTATTTGGGCAATTTTTAGCCTCTTCAGAAACTCTCTCTCTATATATATGTATATGTATCTGTAGCTATAGACCTTAAATGGTGAGGTTTATGATAAAGTTTGCAACTATGGGGCCAGACAATACTCAAGGCCCGAGTCTCATAAGAATCTGAAAGTAAATCCGGCTCACCTTTAATAGAACCACAGAAGAGGACTCAGATAACCCCCAATCCTTTTCTTCATAAACAAGATCACATAGATGTGAGAATATAACACCTAAAGTTTATTGTTAATTAATTACTGCTATTAATATTTTTAAGGGTGGAAGAAGAATGGTTGATGAGATTTGGTCAGAGCATGAAAAATGACCTCTTCATTTTTTTAAAGTCTATTTTCTCTTAATAATCTCAACCCAATGTGGAGCTTGAACTCACAACCCCAAGATCATGAGTCTCATGTTCTTCCTCCAAAGAAGCCAGCCAGGCACCCTGAAAAATGACCTCTTTGCATATTATCCTTAGTATCTAGAAAAAACTTCAGTATTAATCTGATACATTTTTATGTCTGCTGAAATCTGTAAAGATTTTATTTATTTGTCAGAGAGGGAGAGAGAGAGAGAGCACAAGCAGGGGGAGAGCCAGGCAGTGGGAGAAGCAGGCTCCCTGCTGAGCAGGAGCCCGATGAAGGACTTGATCCCAGGACCCTGGGATTATGACCTGAGCCCAGGGCAGACACTTAACCGACTGAGCCACCCAGGTGTCCTGAACTCTCCACTTTAAACATAGTCTTTGGGTTTTACAAAAGGGAATGTGTTCATAAAAGAAGTCATACCTACCCAGAAATGTGCAAGTACATTAACTTCAAAAGTCTTTTCAATCTGAGGATCTTGTGTTGCAAACAAATCCGACGTGTAGACGACACCAGCATTATTTACTAAAATACTAACATCTCCAATTTCTTCCTTCACCTTTAAAATTAAGACAATTATCTGCATCATGAAGAATACTGAAGGAAGGTTTGCATGCAAGGATTATTAAAGAACTATGTGTTCCTCTATTAGATGTGGCGGGAAAAGTAGTTCTGTAATCTATGTGCCAATATGGAAAAAAGAACCTTTTAATCTTAGCTACTTAGTTTCAAAAGAGCTCTACCTGTAAGTCTGGTTAGGTAGAAGTTTTCTTTTACAATTTAGTCTCTTGACTTTGCTCTGTTGATTTTACCTTGAGAGGCCTTTGGCTAATAAAAATGTAATCAGTGGCAAAAAAAAAAAAAAAACCCAAAAAACAAAAAACAAAAACCCAGCATTTGTTTTTTAAATACTACTTAAAAAGTAAGCAAAAAAAATTTTTTAATGAGTTGGTAAATGCACGGACTATCTGGGGATCTCTGTAAAACTGATTATACCATCAAGCTGGTCACACCTTCTATTTCTTTATTTTTGTAGTCACTCCATTCTGTTCCTCGCCAGCCTTCCTCCCGCAGGTGGCAGTTGGCAACACTGGAGTATCTTATCTGATATTTTTACGGTTCTTTGGGTAAATAAGCTTCCTGATGGATAGACCCTAGAGTTACAATGCATTCTGTTATACATTGTGTTCCAAATAAAAGCTAACTTCTGTTAGGAGTTATCATATTTAGATAGTGCTGGGGTGTGCTGGGGGACTGAGGGGGAGGTAGCAAATCGCTTGTTAAAGGTTTTCATTGTGTTAAGCATTTTGCATGATTTCATTATTTATCTCATTTGATTCTCACAATAATTCTATGAGCTGGCAACTCTGGGTATGCTCACTTTAGAGAGGAGGAACATGATACACAGAATGGCTCTTCCTTGACCAAGGTCACATGACTATTCAAGGTCCCTTGGAGCTGAGACTCTCCCAGATCTTCAGACCTCAGAGGCCAAGACAAACCTCAAAGCTCAAACAGAAAGGAAGCCGGGAGGTGGAAAACCCATCAAGACACCAGTGTGCCAAATGCTGAAGGCCTGTCAGCCAGAAATTAACTTCATCAGGTTGTACTGAAGGTATGGAAGAGTCAAGCTAAGATACTGGGCCCTTGATCAACACTATCTGTACCTATAGCCGCATCTCTAGCACGATCTGAAAACCATTGTTCCGAATCATGCCCCTCAGATATGGAGAAGAACAGGACAGGGTGTGTGGCTGAAGCGATGGAGCTGCTGTAATGCGTCCAAACTAGCACGACTGAAAATATAAACCACTCCTTTATCCTGCTGAAGAATCTGCCCAGAAACACTTGACCCTTCCTTCGTCCTTGAGCTCCCCGTCATCACCTATTGTCTCTCCACAATGTGACATAAAAATGTCCTGATACTAAAGTGGCCACATCAAAATAACTTCCAAATATCTGATCATCACACAGCATGGGGCATATTTTGTTTAAGCATATCGCTTCTCCTTCAGCAATTTCAGTAAAAACATCTGTAGGGTTAAAACACATGGAATGGGTTCAAATAATGAAATCGCCTTTTCCAGAACAGCCTGTTCCCAGATAAGTTGAGGAGGGATCACTGTGTGCCAGGTACTGATCCAAAAACTTTACATCATTAATTCACTTAATCTTCCTAACAACGCTGAGGTGGGTACTGCTGTGATCCCCATTTTATAACTGGGGAAACTTAGGCACAGAAAGGTTAAGTAACTCGCACTCATATAGCCAGTAGTAACTGGAAGAGTGTACATTTCTCTATAAGAAAATCATCCTTAATTTAAGTAAAATAGTGACGGTTAAATGCAGATGTTTCTTGTCTACTTAGCTCAGGCCTCGCCAGTAATAGAGGCATTAGCTTGAGATATAAGGTTACAATTCAAAATTAGAAGTTAAAAATGTCTGCAAATCTAAAAGTCCCCAAGCAAGGAGGTTCTCAAGGCTGGTTCAGTCAGAATCTTTATACTGTAATGGATCAGATTATCCAGGGATAAGGTCCAGGAATGTGTATTTTAAGGAATTTGCTCAGATAATCCTACTGCTTTCTTACTATTTTGACATTCAGTTAACAAGAACATGTATGAATGCATTCGGAGTGAGGCACCATTATATATACACAGCACATCTCAGTTGTATATAAAAGAGGCAAATACTGCTTTACAGAGATAAATCTATCTATGATCAGAGCCTGATAAAGTTAAATTTTTTTCTTTTAAAGATTTTATTTATTTATTTGAGAGATAGAGTGAGCAAGAGAGAGGGAACACAAGCAGAGGCAGAGCGAGAGGGAGAAGCAGGCTCCCTTGCTGGACAAGGAGCCCGATGTGGGGCTCGATCCCAGGACCCTGGGATCATGACCTGAGCCGAAGGCAGACGCTTAACCGACTGAGCCACTCAGGTACCCCGATAGAGTTAAATTTATCCTAACTCCTTAACCCAGTTCTTTGGGCGTCTGAAGACCCTGTCAGTGATTTGCAGTGTCATCCAAGAATTTACTTGTAGCAGAATCACATGGGTGAGGTGTGGGTATGTGCGGTACTAAACAGGCAGATTCCTGGGCCCAAGGCTTGATCCAGGAAAGCAAACCTCGGGGGCGTCATTTTTTAACAGGCTCTCTGAAAGATTCTAGAACACACTGAAGTCTGGGAAACTCAGTTCTAGGTTCTAGTTGTGGGTCCGCCACTAGCTGACTGCACAATCGTGGGCAAATGACAAAACTTCTGCTACTTTGTCTGCATCGTGACCCTGTCAGCTCCAGAATCCCTCCAGGCTCTGACATGATCCGATTCTAACCAAAGGCAAAATTTCACCTTCTTCGCAGAGCTGTAAATATCTTCTCGGTTACTGCAGTCTACCACAAAGGCATGAGCCTTCGCACCCAGTCTCCGGCATTCAGCAGCTGTGTCCTCAATTCCATGCTAGAAAAGGCAACAAAAATCTGATAAAGAGAACAATGTAAATGACATGAACATATTATATCAACAGCTGAAAATAAATTAAGGACAGTCAGATCGTTTGAACTAGCGTTGGGCAAGAACTTAACTGGACAGATCTTTGGCAGGGATATAGGTTACACTTTGCTCTTAGTACTCTGACTAGTTTTTTATTTGGAACCAAAGTTAAAGCAAGCTTTTTAAAAGAACAGAAAAATCTGGGGTATCTGGGTGGCTTAAGCGGCTGCCTTCGGCTCCGGTCATGATCCCAGGGTCCTGGTATCGAGCCCCATGTTAGGCTCCCTGCTCTGCGGAGAGCCTGCTTCTCCCTCTGCCTGCAGCTCTGCCTACTTGTGCTCTCTCTCTCTACCTCTCTGTCAAATAAATAAATAAAATCTTTAAAAAATAATTTTAAAAAGAACATAAAAATCTTAAAATACTGGTTTTGTATTCACGAATTTTAATACTTTGTGAATAGGTGCGGTATGACACACATTGTGATATGACACATTCATATGAATGAATGTGAATGTGTGATAAATACTATCAGGATTTTAAAAAATATTGAGCTTTTTCTTCCATTAAAAACGGTCACTAAAAACTATTCACAAGTATCAATTTTCTAGCTGCAAGATAAAAAGGGGTTAACTCATTCATTCATTCATTCACTCATTCTTTTTACATTTTAATGTGTAGGTCACAGTCATGGTGCTTAGAAAAACCTTACAGAGGTTTGGGGGGTTTGGGGAGTAGTAAAAGAATAAATGAAACAGGATGGGATTGGGAGGGAGACAAACCATAAGAGACTCTTAATCTCACAAAACAAACTGAAGGTTGCCAGGGTTGCGGGGTAGGGAGAGGGTGGTTGGGTTATGGACATTGGGGAAGGTATGTGCTATGGTGAGTACTGTGAAGTGTGTAAACCTGGTGATTCACAGACCTGTACCCCTGGGGCTAATAATACATTATATGTTAATTAAAAAAATAAAAAATTATATTAAAAAAAAGAACAACCTTACAGACAGAAATATGAATGAGAGAGTATTAACCTCAGCAAGCTCACAGTCTAGCAGATACATAAAGGAAACATAGGTAGGTAGGACACATGAAATTGTTATTATGTCGGAATAAAGGACTGAATGCTGGCCGTTTCATATGGTTCAAACTAATACACCATGATAAGTATAATAACAAAACAATATACAGAGAGTTATGGGAACACAGAGGAGGGGCATGAAATACAATTCTACAACAAAAGGTACCAGGGTGAGTAGAACAGACAGGTAAAGATAAGGGAGGCAAGGGCAGGCAGGCAGAGTGTAAACAAAGGGATGGACAGTAGGAAGGTCCAGTGGGAAAATATTAGCAGATTGGAGTCATAAAGCTCAAGGCCAGCAGGAGTCCAGATCAAAGGACATTGTGTGTCATACTAGGTTTTATCCAAAAAGTTGGGGAGGGTGGGCACTGACTGAATTACAGAATCAGATTTGTATATTACCCTGATTATTTTTGCTAACGTATGGAGGACAGATTTTAGGGGTCAACACTGCAGGAAGAGAGAAACATTAGTAGGGAGTTTACAATGATTCAGCCAACAGATGGTAGAAGCTTGAGCTGTGGTACGACTGGAAAGAATGAGGAGAAGAGACTGAGCCTTACAACCTATCTTCAGGAGGCAAACTCAGCAGGTCTTGGCCGCTAGATGAGGAAGGTGGGAAGAACTGAAGCTGAAGTGCTTCCTTTTTAGTTGGAGGAAATGGCGACATAGTGTTGCAACAGTCAGATGGAAGTCACAAGGAGAGCGGATCTGAGAAAAGGAATGATGACAAGCCCAGTCTGGAGTGTTGATTTTGTCACCTGAAGTTCATGATTAGACCTTAGGGGTTCTGTTTTCATTTTTCTTTTTTTTTGTTTCTGTTTGTGCTTGTTTGTTGGTTTGCCTTCACCAGTTTTGTAGCTTTTTCATTGTAAAGAATGCCTCAAACCATACCTTCGACTGAGCTCCGTGAGCTCTGCAAGCCAAGAAATTACTGTCAACTAACGCACAAGTGGACAGACTTACTACATTTACGCACAGAGAGAACGGCAGAGCAGAACACTAGTGTGCGAATTTGCTGGTAAACTTGAACTCCTCTTGCAGAAAAACCCAAATCTGGACAGTTATGGAAAAAATTCAGTTTGCTCAGTGAACTTACTGTTTGACAGTAAAAGGAAATAGGGTGTTTTCCCTTTTGCTGAAATCTCTCCCACAAACTGCTGTTTGTCCTCTGATGAGGAGCCCTTATTCCCCAAAGGACATTGGAACATCTCAAGTAAACCTTATGTTGCCCTCCTATACCTGACAGGCAGCTTCTGGCCCCTTCCTTTCAAAGTATAATTTCATTAATGTAGTATATACACATGATGGAATATTATTCAGCCTTCAAAAGGACCAAAATGCTGCCATATTCCACAGCATGGATGAACCTTGATGATCTTAAGCTTGGTGAAACAAGCCAGATACAAAAGGACAAATACTGCATAATTCTAGCTGTGTGAGATACCTAGCATTGTCAAATACAGAGACAGAAAGTAGAATGGTGGTTGCCAGGACCTGGGGAGTAACTTTAGTGAGCGCAAAGTTCCATTTTGTGATGACGAGAAAGTTCTGGAGACGGATAGCAGAGGTCATTTCATAACAATGTGAATGTAGTCAACACAACTAAACTGAAACTTAAAAATGTTAAAATGGAAATGTTTATGTAATACATATTTTACTGCAATAAAGAAAGTTTTAAAAGTATATGGTACTGATTCTTTGGGTATTCACAAAATTCAGTCCTTACTTGAAACAAAGTCTACATAAAGCTCCATTTGCCCTTTATTCCATTGGTGGAGATTTGCTTAGTACTGGTCTCTGTCAATGGGCAGAATGTGTAGCAACAAACATACCTGTCCTTTACATCTGCAATCATGCTTTTTCGCCTATTCCCCTGGTCTTCCTCATTTAGGGCCAAAGTCTGCACTCCATACCTCCTGAACTATGCAGCAAATTAAAGTTGGAAATCCTGCCACGAAAAATTTTAGACAGTCTCCATATTCATTTGGTGAGAAATAAAAAGTAAGTGGACCCTTAAAATTCTTCTCAGCACAGTGGACCTGCTCATCATTCTTCAACACTTGCCTTGTTAACCTTTTTCCTAATGTGCTATACTCAGTCTCAATTTTTAATCCTGGGCTCGCTCTGAAGTCTTTACTTACCCTTCTTTGCCCCCTTATCCCCGCAACTAAAGCTCTCTGCCCATTACTTAGACTACTAAACGTCTACATGTTTTTCTGATTGTTTCCAGTGCTTTTTTCATTCATTAATTCACTTTTCCATCTGATAAATAGTCTTTGAGTATATTATAGGTGCTCACCACTTGCTATAAATTTATCTTCACAAATTCATCTAACCAGGCATGCGGGTGACTGGTCAAGAAATGTGATTATCTACATAAAACAATAAAAAATTCATGCTGCCCGTCTCAGTCGAACAACGAAGAGGAAGCTACCATGAATCCCTCCCTAAATTCATGTTCCTTTTCTGTGGACTTCTTGATGAAGAGGAAGATGTCTGCCCTCGACCTCCCGAGAAGGGTATCTTTGGGCATTACTATCCTGGCAGCTTGACTTAATCTGAGAAATTTGTCTCTGGAGATAATTTGTCTTTGAACCCTGGGGCAGAGGCGGGGGAGGGGAAGAATTTGAACTGGCCCCTCCCTGCCCTTCCAGCAGGATCTAAAAACAATCTGAAGCTTTCCTCTTTTTCACTCATTCTCCCTCGTCACCAGCCCCAAAGTTGGACATCTCTAGCTTCTGCTGCCTGGACTGCTTGAAACTTCCACCCTTACTCTCCCTCCCCAGTCAGGTTTAGTGGTTCTCACACTTTCATAATTTTAAAACCTGTAGAATTTCAGTACCAGTGGACTGCAGTATGTATACTGAACTAGGACTGCCCATCTTTTTATTTAGCCAAGTAAGGACATTAACACCAACACAGAAACTACCAGTTAATATCGTTGTAATTTCACGAAATATATGGTGTATTTCACCCACAAAACAAGCGGGGAGGATATAACCTTAAAATAATAGATGGCTTATTTAAATGAGATGAATTTAACATAATAAATACTCACTACACTGTCCTTAATTTTCTGACCACTTCCTGGTCTGCAAAACCAGCATCATCTCTGGCCTGGATTACCACCAGTCTCCTAACTGCTCTTTCTCCCTGCAACCCAACAGCCTAGAATCTAGCTCCAAACCTTGCACTGGCTCCCCCAGAAAAAGCAGAAGCACAAACAGTAAGCTGCCAGGAACCCTGATGATCCGGAGGTGCTGCAGAAGTTTCTGGACCTGTGCTGTCTCATAAAATACAATGTGAGCCACATACTTAATTTTAATTTTTCTAGTAGCCACACTTGAAAAAATAGCATTAAGAAGTGTATTTTATTCAACTTAATATACCCAAAATATTATTTTGGAATATTTGTTATTATTATGAAATACTGTATTTCAACATGTAATCTATATAAAAGTTGTTCGTAAGATACTCAGCATTCCTTTTTTCCATACTGTCTTTGAAATCCTGGTGTAATAACATCGACAGCACATCTCAATTCAGAGGAGCCACATTTCAAAGGCTCAACAACCATTCAGTGGTTAGTAGCCACAACTATACTGAAAAGCACAGATCTAGATTTTTCTTTTTTTTCTCTCCCTTCCCTCACTCTGTGCCATGCTCTGAATTTGCTGATCCTGCAGAGATATACGAAGGGCTGCCTGCCTCTTCTGATCTTGACTCAACTATCTCCATCTTGGGAGGCTTTCTGTATAAGATCAACATGTTCCTCCCTGTCCCACCCCCAGCCACCACCATACAGAGTCCTTACCCCCTTTCATATTTTACTTTTCTTTATACTTACCACCTTCTAGCAATTACATAATTTATTATACAGCATATCTTGTTTACTGTCCCTCGTTCATGAAGTTTGTGTTTCTTACTGCTGTGTCCTTCGTTCTGCATTACAACAGTGCCTGACACATAGTAGGCACTCAATAAATACTTGTTGAATAAATGCACTCCACTTCAAATCAGAGAAAATTTTGTACGAAAGAGCAAAGAGTATTGGGAGCCAGTAACACAGATGTGTAACCTAATTCTTAACCCTAAGTCCTGCAATGTTAGCTTGAACTTCACTTTGTGAATGGATAGTAACAAACGTGTTATTATCCAGACCATATACCAGACACTGCTAAACACTGCTAGACACTATGGGTACTCTTTGGTATAAGCCTCCCACACCTTTAAGGTAAGTACTGTTATTTTAGCCATTTTGCAGAAAAGGACTCTAAAGCTCTAGAAGTCAGAAGGCAGCTTATGAAGAGGTGGAGGGCTCCTCCGACTGTGACCTACCTCCATGCCTGACATTCACCACCCATGACCGCATCAGACTAGACTGGGCCTCCTTTGTATCTTCCATTGCATGTATAATTATTTAAAGTCTATTTTCCCTACAAGATTGTTTGCCTGTTTGCTCTGTCCTTACTATCCCGCAACAGATACTCAATAAGTACTTGCTGATTGCTATCTCAATCATCCACTCACTGGGAGAACTCTTATTAATGGCACATTCCCCGAATTTTTGTTTACAGCTACAGTGCTGGATGTTGACTAATGGGTAAGAGATGGCTTTTCAGGCCTTCAGGTGCCTCGAGGAATCCCTCTGTCCATCCAACACTGGCCATGTAAAAGGTTAGATTCTAAATCCTCCTCTTTTCCTTAAGCCTACACCTTTATTCTTGTAAAACATTATGTGTATTGAAGAGTGTTTCCTTTTATTTTTATTTAAAAATTGTTTTGTTTAATTTTACTTTTTTAAGTAAACTTGGTGCCCGACATAGGGCTGGAACTCAATGACCCCGAGATCAGGAGTCCCACGCTCTCCTAACTGAGCCAGCCGGGTACCCCAAAGAGTTTTGTTTTGTTTTTTTTTTAATTGTTTTTAAAACATGATTTTAAGAATTATTTTTTGGCAATTGCTATGATACAGTAATATTCTTTTCTGTTGGGTATCTTTTAAACCCACTCAGCTCAGTAACGGCAAGTAGAATTTTTCTCTTAATAGGTTCAAAGTTCTTAATAGGTTAACTTAAAACCATTACTCTTTCCATTTGTTTAAGATAGAGGGATCAGTGAAATCAGGCTCTGGAGCAGATCACAAATTCTTTTCTGGGCAAAAGTAAGGCATTTACAATGCAAAATTAGTGATGGGTAGTAACCGCGAATCTTATGTCCTCTAGGTCCATTTATCCTGTAATCATAAACATTAACGGATCTATAAAATGCCAATAGTCATTTTCTTCTCCCTACTTCATAGAGATGCTGTACGGGCTTGTTGCCTACAGAATGCATCCATGACTACAATTAAAGGTGCCAGAAGGTAAAACACAGGAAGCATTATTACCTTATTTATATCCCAAAGAACCAGTTTGCTTTTACGTTTGGCAAATTCATAGGCAGTTAGTCTCCCAATTCCGTGTCCAGCTCCAGTAATCAGGACGATTTCCCCAGTAACTGATTTTCTCTTCTTAGGAATAAAACGCTTCAGGAGAGACTCTAAGGTGAAGATGACGAGTAAAGGCAGAAGCTGGAGGCACTGCAGAAAGAATTTCATCCTTTTCGTTGCCAAGAGCTGTGGGCGCGCTTCCTTCCCCCAGACCCTCCAAACTGCTTCTGGCGGGTGGTTCCGTCACACGCCCGCGAGCACAGAAGCCAGGGTAAGGAAGGGCTCCTTTTATCGGAGAGAAACAAACAACTCTGAAATCGTTCCTTCCGCTGGGCTGGGCTTGGTTAGGTCTTTCACAATTGGTTCGGGCTGCAGTGCGGAGTGGCTGCTCGCTGGCTCAGAAATCTGGGAGGGACAAAGTCCAGAGGAGGGCACGGCTTCGCGGTCGTCTGGTCCTTGACCCACCACCTCGGGGTCTGGCGAGCCGACCTTCGGGGCACAGCTCCCGCTTGTTTTCCTAAATGTGGTAATTCCTCTCCAAGTTCCAAAGATAGCTGACAGTGTCCGCAGTCCAGATGCTTCTTTGAAACTTGGTGCTCACCACTAGCGAAGGGATGCAAATGCAGTTTCCTGTCTTAAAAGGAACGTGGGGAGAAGGTCAGTTGTTCCGCAAGCCCCCGCCCCCCACCCACCCCGAGATACTATGTCTCACATTTTAGTTTGAACTAAACGCGATTTCTGGAGGGCAGAGAAAATGTTGTCCTTTCAAGGGCAGCGATAATCAAGGGCCAGGAAAAATCGTATCATACCATCCTTAACGACCCTTGTTTGAACAAGGAAGAGCAGTATATTTGGATAACCTTTTTCACTCAACCTGTTGCAATTTGTGGGAAGAAAACACAACATGTGACACTTATGTAATTGTATCTTTATCCAGGTTAATAAATCACTGCTTCCAGAATGAATAATAAAATAGAAAATCACCTTGCATAAAGATTATCTTGATAGTAATTCAAATTGTGTGACACTACAGTGCTTGGAAAGAGATTTCTGCCATGTGGATGACTGACGTCACTTTAAGAGGCAGGAAAATCACAAAGAAAATGAAGTTCACAAAGAATTCATACATCTATCATCTACAACTTTTTCTTATGGTTTTCAAATCCAAGTTTACAATAGTACAAATACTTGCATAGAAAGTTTCCGTTTCCAGAGCTTTTTCCCACATATATTATCTCATTAGATTTTTTAAAAAAGCCTCTTAGGAAGTAGAGAAGAAAACTGTTTATCTCCCTATCTTATAAATGAATAGATCAGTTGGATTAACTTTTTAAAGCTCCCTCAACAGGGGCGCCTGGGTGGCTCAGTGGGTTGGGCCATTGCCTTTGGCTCGGGTCATGATCTCAGGGTCCTCGGATCGAGTCCCGCATTGGGCTCTCTGCTCAGCAGGGAGCTTGCTTCCCTCTCTCTCTCTCCATCTACTTGTGATCTCTCTCTGTCAAATAAATGAACAAAATCTTAAAAAAAAAAAAAAAAAGTTTAAAGCTCCCTCAACAAATAAATGCATAACTGGGGCTAGAGACAGGTTCAGCCTTTGTCAGACCTTTTTGTCCAATATCTATGGGAAGAAAATACACTTTATATGTGTATGTGTGTTTGCTTTCATATATGTTGACTTTCATATATGTAAATTCTGTCTCTAATATTTTTTATTAAGCAAATTGTATTTGGAGGACCTGACTGGCTCGGTTGGGAGACCATGAGACTCGGGAGTTCAAGCCCCATCTTGGGTGTGGCGATCACTTAAAAAAATAAAATCCTAAAAAAAAAAAAGAAAGAAAAAGAAAATTGTATTTAAAGAGAACCATGTAGTTTTGACCCACTAAGTTGACCAGAGTTCCCCTGGTCTAGGAAAAGAATGCAGTGTTTGAAAACAGTCACACCTGAATCCAATATGGGTATGTGACTTCCTTCCCTGAGGGTATTTCTTAATTTGTAAAATTGGGATGTTATTAATACTTACCCTACAGGATTCTTGTGAAGCTCAAATGAGTTAGCATTAAGCACAGTGCTCTATCAACTACCCATCCATTATAATGTAAGTTATAATTAGCACTAATAAAATTATAATGTGGATGGTTTTGTAAATGATAATTAGCTACTAAGCTGACACGGAGCGACGTGTGGAATTTTACATATTTGCAGTTTTTAAAAATACCTCTCATTGAGAAAGTTTAAAATGTTTTCTGTGTGGAGCATCTTAATTACATGCTGCCCTCCCAGATGTTGAAGTGACATTAAAAAGGGGGGATGTAGGTAAAGATAATAAGGAGCCCTTCAATATGATTTGAGCACTCACTATGACTAGGCATTATGCCAAGTGTTTCACGTATAGTCACAGTTCATTTTACCCTCTCAACACTCTAAAGAAGTAGCTTCAATGGGATGTCTATTTCATGAATAAAGAAACAAAGGATTAAGAGAAATAAGTAGATCATGTGAGGTCATAGTATAAATGGTTGAGCTGAATTTAGATCTAGGCCATTACCACTATGCTATGTTGCCTTTTTTCTTAGGGCAAAGAAGAAAAGCCAAGCCACCGCTAAATCACTTTGAAAAATTCAAAAGGATAAAAACTATTACTCATAATACCTTTTATTGTTCATAACTCCTACAGCATTCATAACACCTCCCTCTCATACCATTAGGTAACTTAATTCCTAATTAACAGGCAATAGAGTACAGCTGTTAAAACAAGGATTTTTATTTGTTGTTTTTTAGAGAGAGAGCAAGCGTGTGTGTGTGTGTGTGTGTGTGTGTGTGTGTGTGTGTGTGTGTTGTAGTAGTAGTAGTAGTAGGGGAGGGAGAGAGAGAATCCTAAGTGCAGAGCCTGACTTGGGGCTCAAGCTCAGGACCCTGAGATCACGACCTGAGGTGAAATAGAGTTGGATGCTCAACTGACTGAGCCACCAGGCACCCTTAAAACTAGGATTTTGAATTCCTGCCAACTTTTTATTGGCTATGTGATAGCTGGTTAATTACTTACCCTTTCCTGAGTTCTCAGTTAATTCATCTGTAAAATGGATACACTAGCAGCTTGGTTGAGTAAATGAGATATTTAAAAAGCACAGAGCTGACATCTTACATACAAATGTACTTAATGAATGATAGTTACTACTGTGTTTTAACCAATCATAAGTAAGAGATTTATGTTTGCCAGGCTGGCTCTTTAGAGTCCTAGTGGATTCAGAAGGAAAGGCCACCATACTTTGCAATTACATAGGCCAATTAAGAACAGTCACTTTTCTTTTCCCTGTTACTTTAAAGAACACTGAGGAAGAATATTCAGAAATGATTGCCTGACTGTGCTAAAGGAGGTCTTCCAAGAGTTTTTCAGTCATTCTAGAACAGAATGACCTTCATACTTGGCTCTGACGTCTGATTTTTAGAGCTGGAGGGATTTAAATATTAGCTTGTTCAACCACATTTTTTTAAAGCAATGAATCTATGAATTCAAAGTAAATAATATATCTGGTTCAATATGTAAAAATATGTAAAATAAAAATGGTTATATAGTTATATAAATATATAACTATTTTTATATATTTATAAATTATTATACATATATATTATATATATGTAAATATATAAGATAAAAATGGTTCGACAAGGGGCACCTGGATGGCTCAGTCTGTTAAACGTCTGTCTTTGGCTCAGGTTGTGATCCCATGGTTCTGGGATCGAGTCCCACGTTGTGCTCCCTGCTCAGAGGGGAGTCTGCTTCTCCCTCTGCCCCCGACTTGTTCTCTCAATACCACTCTCGCTCTCTCATTCAAATAAATAAATAAAATCTAAAAAAAATGGTTCAGCAGGGTCGATGATAAAAACCAATAGTCCTCAGTCCCACCCTTGTCTAGCTCTTCAGATTAAACACTTGCAACCCTTTTAGTTGTCTCTTGCACAGTTGACATCTATGCTCCTAAGAAAGGCTTACAGTGTCATTTCTTAATACTAGACATGACTAATTGATTTTCTTCCATGACAGCTGAGGATATAGTTCACTTATTCCACTCCTAACACCCTTCTCCCTATATATTCCCAATACAATTATGTCACTATTCTCACTACTTTTGTTTGGCCATATTTAAAAAAATTTTTAAATATTTTTTAAAGATTTTATTTATTTATTTAGCAGAGAGAAAGAGAGAGAGAGAGAGTGAGAGTGAGTGCACAAGCAGGAGGAGCCAGACAGGGAAAAGTACCTGGGATCCTGAACTGAGCCAAAGGCAGAGGATTAACTGACTAAGCCACCAGCCTTCCCTGTTTATATTTAAAACTCGTACACTTTTTATGTCTTATTCCTGCCCCTGTATGATGAAACTTCTGACTTCCCATTCTGTTAAAGTAGGGTAAGCCCTATTGTTTTCCTCAGCTGTCCATTCCTACCTAGTCACATCTGGTTTACTTTCATATTTTCAGGACTGATCATATCTATATTTTGTAACTGTAACATTTTCAGTGCTTGGTCTATGTTGATTCTGAAAGCAAAAATCAACAGATAGCATTTACATTCTTATGACTAAATAGTGGCCTTCCTCAGCAGGAGGCTGCCATTAGACGAACTGGGGCAGACTGGACTAGAAGAAATCAGAGTCAACTCAAAACTATTCATCCTTGGCCTTTATGAAGACCGAGGCAGCATAACATCAAAGCAAAAACTCTAAAGTTAGGTTGGAATTCCAGCTGTCACTCTCTAGTTGTGTGATTTTCAACAAGTCATTTAAATTCTTTGTTTAAATTTCCTTCAACATGCATTAACTTATTGAGACAGGACCAGTGGCTGATTGAAAGAACACAAAAGATACTAAGAAAAGCCTTACCATAAGGGAAAGAGAAAAGTAGGCTACTTCTGACCCAGGGGATTATGGAAAAGGAGAGAGGACAGCAGTAGAGGCAAGTATTAAGAGTCTAGTAACAAGACTTCTCATTCCAACCTTTATTGCTATGTTGCTCTTTATCCAGTTCTAACTTCTATAATGCCTACTTCTCCATGTTTTGAGGAATAAGTTTGGTACAATGTTAATGCCTTTCCATTGCACTTGGGGTAAACTGCTTAATTCCTTACCATAGCCTATAAGACCTTTTATGATTTGGTTCTTGGGTCAAGATTTTTACAGAAAATAAACCTATAGTAGCTTAGTCATAAAGGGGTCTATTTTCCTTATCAGCCCAGAAGCAGCCAACGCGGGTCTGGTGCAACTACTTGAGGAAGTAACAACAACAACAACAACAACAACAACAACAACAAAAAACAAACACCCCCCCCCCAATCCTCAGGTTCTTTCTTGTACCCTATTCTGTCATCCATGTGTATGGCTTTTGTCATTAGAATCTCAAGACGGCTGCTCCTTCTCTAGGAAATGTGCCCTCCTTTCAAGTGGAATAAAGGAGAGAGGGGAAATTGCAAAGTTAATAAATCACCAGTCTCTTTTGGCCAGGAAAATAATAGTCTTCCCAGAAAACCCACACGGTAGGCTACCACATTCATCTCATTGGCCAGGAAAGGGTCATGTGGCCCCCTTAGCTGCCATAGGGGGTAAGGTTTTTTTTTTTTTTAAGATTTTAAAAAACCCAAACACCGATTTTATTTATTTATTCAACAGAGAGAGAGAAAGTGAGGGGGGGGTTGAGAGAGAGGGTGAATCGGTCTCCCCACTGAGCAGTGAACCAGACGTGGTGCTCCATCCATCCCAGGATCCTGGGATCATGACCTGAGCCGAAGGCAGATGTTTAACTGACCGAACCATGCAGGTGCCCCAACTGGACACATTTCTACATATGACATGGAAGAAAGAAGAATGACTAAATGGGTATTGGGAAACAGACTGCTGCATCCAACATCCTGGCTACCTCTCTGGCTTCACTGCAGATCACACTTTCTGGTTTACTTCTATGCTTTAGCACATTGACCTGTCTGTTCCTTGATTATGGCCAAGCTCTTTTTTACCTTAGAGATTTTGCACTTACAGTCCTCACTGCTTGGAATACTTTTCCCCCAGGTTTTCCAGTGGCTGGTGGCTTCATATCCTTAAATATTTCTCAAGAGTGATTTCCTCAGAAAGACAACTATCATATGATCTCCCTGATATGAGGAAGTTGAGAAGCAACGTGGGAGTTTGGGGGGTAGGAAAAGAATAAATGAAACAAGACGGGATCGGCAGGGAGACAAACCATAAGAGACTCTTAATCTCACAAAACAAACTGAGGGTTGCTGGGGGTAGGGGGGTAGGGAGAGGGTGGTTGGGTTATGGACATTGGGGAGGGTATGTACTATGGCGAGTGCTGTGAAGTGTGTAAACCTGGCGATTCACAGACCTGTACCCCTGGGGCTAATAATACATTATATGTTAATAAAAAAATTTAAAAAATTGAAAAAAAGAGTGATCTCCTCAGAGAAGTCTTTGCTGACACTCTTCTCCTATAATATAGTTACTCCAGTTTCTATTATTCTTTTATGCAGCAAGTTGTCTACTCCCTTCATAACACTTTTCCTAATAGGCAATTCCTAGTTTGTTTAGTTATTTATAGTTCATTTACCTCCCCTAGACAGTAAGTTTCATGAGAGCAGGACCTTGTCTGTCTTTTCACAACTTTATTCCTGGAACATAGACCACTGCTTGGTAAATAGCAATCCATAAATATTGTTATGTAATGAAATGAACAGAACAAGGGAGAAACAGTTGAAATTATTAATCACTTTCAATTTTAGTATGCCTGAAATCAATTCCGGTAGTCACATACATTGCTTTCCTATTTAGAAACATTCATTAGGCAGCATCTTTTGCCTATCTCACAAACTATTGCAGGAAGCCCTTAAAGATAGTTTGTGGTTACTAAATAAAAAAAATTAAATAAAATACAAAAGCCCTCACTTCTCTCTACTTATGTTCTAATGATACCCACTTTCTTTGGGATTTAGATAAGTGGAAGGTAGTATAAAACAGTAAATATTAGAGAAGGCATTTCGGTTCTGCCCACGAGTGGGCAACAGCCATGCTCACTACACTCTAGCACACTCTAGTAGATGTTCCCAAAGGGTGGAAACTACCCCCTCCCACACCGAGACCTGCTGTCTGAGCTAATTGTGGTATATCCTACTACCGAGGAGTTGGTTTTGTTTGCATGGTTGCATTAATTCTTTAAGCTAAGTCCATTCCAATCTCTCCTTATGGAATGTAGTTAGAAAACTAGATCTTGAGGAAAGTTCTGTGAGAATAACTGTCTCTCTCCTGTTTCTGGTCAAATGTTTTGTGGCTCACTGCCTTATTTCTCTTCTTCCTAATGACTCATTTGTCAGCATACTTCAGGGGAGCTAAACATTTTTTTTTTTAAAGATTTTATTTATTTATTTGACAGACAGAGATCACAAGTAGGCAGAGAGGCAGGCAGAGAGAGACGGGGAAGCAGGCTCCCCGCTAAGCACAGAGCCCGATGTGGGGCTCCATCCCAGGACCCTGAGACCATGACCTGAGCTGAAGGCTGAGGCTTAACCCTCTGAGCCACCAAGAACCCCAGAGCTGAACATTTTAAACAGAGCTCACCTAATTAGATTTCTGGTTTAAGCAGAGGCTAATGGCTGTCAACAATGAGGGCAAAGTGTATCTGACCAGAGGAAGCCAAATTCAGAAATTTATTTTTTAAAAAGCAAACTCATTTTAATAATAGTACTCTACTATCTGAAAGAACTGTTAAAAATAAACAAACCTGGATACTAGCTAAGGACACATTTTATTCAGTAATAACTACTGTGTGAATAAAAACCTCCCTGAAACAGAAGGCTGGAGACTTTTAAAGCCTGGAGTGTGTTAAGGGAAAGGCACTGAGGGGTGTTAAGGGGGTGAGTTGCTGATTCACATGAGTAGGCCATCTGGTTTGTTAGCTGGTGCCTGTCAGAGAAAAAAACTTCTATCTTTATGACAAGAGGCAGCAGTCCAGGATGAAGAAAGATGTCCATTAAAGTTAAGCCCATATTCTCCCACAGGGACTGGGGAGTTCTCTCTCTCTGAATGATTGCATTTTAAAGTGAGGGGCTCTCAGGTCCTTGAGGAAATAGTTCTGCATAGCAGATTTTTAACACAAAGGGCAGAGAAAGGATTTATAATTGCAACTTTTGAAAGAAACTGCTCTAAGAGAGAGGTGTAAGTACTGCCTATCAGGAAATTTTGCCTGGAACAGTCAATTCTCCTGCACTGTTAGCTTTTCCACACAGGCATTTTAAGGGTTATTCTGGGACAAGTGTAGGGACAAGGCCTCAAAGTGCTTAAGTCCTATTAGTATTGTCAAGTCTCTTAGTGTAGAGGTTGTGATGGAGCTGTTATATGCCAAAAGTTCTGCATTCTTCAGTCTTCAGAACAATTCTTCCCAAAGTTTGATTAATCTGGCTTTTGAGATAGTCAAAGTTTTATAATGTTTGTCTATACCACACGCTTGAAAAACTGGATTATGTACTTAAAAGTTAAATATTTGCCACATTAAGAACATAATGAATATAAAAAATTAAAAAGCCAGATTACAAACTGTTTTGTACAGATATGAATTACTAATCTTCAGTCTGGCGGTTTGGTTAATTTTTGCCCCTTGTTTGTCTTGGGTGTTGCTCTGCATTCCTGCTCCAAGCTGAGCAGCTGGCTCACAGCTGGTTTGCTCCTCCAAGGGTTTGCCAGGGCCACATCCGGCAAAGCTCTGTCAAATTTAGCGACTTGGTAGAAGAGGAAGAGAAAAGCCTTAAGTGGATTGCAAACCTCTTAAGTACCTCTTTTGCCACCAACTTCTTCAGATAGGATTAGGACACCCGTTGTTCACTACGGGTGACGGGCCTGTAACTCCTTCCTGCCGATAAACAAAAATAAAAACAGGTAAACAACCTTCTCTCAATCACTTTTCTTTCCTTCCCCATTTCCCCCCTTCCAGCTCCCCTTCTTTCACTTTCTCCTTTTTCGGGCGCTTTTTCGGTACAGTTCCCCCACTCCACCCCAAGTACGCCTGCGCACACTGGGAGGTCGAAAAGGCAGAGCGCTGCGAAGCCGGCGCTGTTCTTGCTTTACGGCGCGGCTGTAAAGCGCTGTTACGGACGCGGGAGGTCACGGGATCCGCGTCGCCGTTCCGCCGCTGCCGGCGCTGGTACAGTCCGCGTCGCCGGCGGCTCTGGTTCCCTTCGTCTCACCGGTGCCAGCGGGGGATTATTTGGGGAGAGCTCCCGGTCTTCTGTGTTTCTGTGAAAGGCGTAGATACTCCTTCCCCGAAGGGCGGCCCGGTCCTAGTGCCCGCTAGATAACTGGGGCCGTGCGTGGGGCGGACGGACGCTGTGGCACCAGCTAAGCGTGACCTCGCTCCGCGAAGCCGCCCGCGGGCAGCTGATGGCTGAACGCATCCTGGGAAAGACTTTAGCCACAGTGTCTCTTTCTGTGGCCTTGGCCTCTGTGACTGTCAAGTCCTCGGGCTGTTGCAGCATTCCGGAGTGCAGGTATTTTCTCTCGTAGTGCTGCCTTCTGAGTCTTCGGGTTGTGGGTGGAGCCAGCGTCCAGTCCTGCGGCTTCTGTAGGCTTTGCTTGCATCCTGAAGGCTTTGCGTGCATCCTGAGTTTTTATCGCGGTATTCACGTTTTCACAAAGTTTCCAAAATGTTTTATTTACCTTTTGAGGAAAAATGGTGGTAGTAATTTTTCTTCGTCTCTGATGGTGAAATATGCCATCCCCCATAAGTCAACAGTATTACTGTTTTCCGAGAGTTTAAATAGCACTTGTTCGGTTGTGGTGGTGTCCCGTGCCATTCCCCCCGGGTTGATACTTAAAACATTGTGATGGAAATTAATACATGCAGTTTAAAGATGTGAACAGTATAAATGGTGTAAAATGAAAAGTATAAGTCGTCATTCCTCCTCACCACCTCTAGTTTTAAAAATACATTTATCATCTCTCTCTTTACCCCTGGATAAATTTAGGGATTTATGGTATCTCATACTGCCTCCTACTTTTATATTGTTTTTTTTTTTTCCCTCTCTTAATTCATTGTTCAGTAAACACGAGGTCCTAGACATTATGCCAGGTACAGAGTAACGAATGAGTTTGATGTCTCTAGGAATGGTTTTCAAGAAATTCTTCTCGTTTGGCATGTCATGTTTACTTTGAGCAAAAGGAAATTTTCTTCTGTTCCCCCCTCTCCCCCCATTTTTGTCCTGTCTCCCCCCTCCCCCCACCCTGGGACTCTTGTGATAACTGTTGGACCTTCTGGGTTGAACCTCTTGGTTCTCTTTTTCTCTCATTTTCTATTCGTTTGTCCTTTTTGTACGGTGTTCTTAGAGATTTTACTCAAATTTATCTTCCAGATTACTAATTCAGACTTCATCTATTGTGTCATCTGTTCTATTGAGTTGCCAATTTTGACAAGAACTTCTTTTTCTCGAATTGCTCTTCTTAATAGCAGCCTTTTCGTATTTTATGGATATAAAAATTTCTGAATCTGTAAAAATGATAATTAAAATAAATTATCTTCTATTTCATGAATTAACTGTTAGGTGTCAATGGTCCTGTTACTTTTCAGTCCTTTTTCCTTCTGTTTTTTCTTAAACATCTGATGGACACCAGTTATTGGTTTATATTTTGATTAATGTAGGTAATAGACATTGTTTTCTCTAAATGGGAGGACTGATAGAACATTGGCACATAGACTGGAAGGTTTCAGGTGAGTGTGTGTGAGCAGGTGGCCAGTGCACAAGCTGGGAATGCTCGCCTTCCCCTTTCCAGGCTTTACACTAGTGGAGCGGATTCTCTGCTTAGCATAGCTGCCTTAACTGTGTATCCTCGTGTGAACTGTGGTGATTTTAAGCCTAAATTGCTGCTGTAGTCTATAACACCAATATTCACAATAGGGGTTCTAGTCTTCCATTTTAACTTTTTGGCTTTATTCTAGGGGCAGACATAACTAATGCCAACTTTTTATTTGGAGAAGGAGGGTGACCGATTTCCATGGTTATTGCCCCACTGCCCACTTAGGACAGTTGGGCCCACTAGTTCAAGCTTGAAACCACTCAGGCCACCTCTTTTAGGAATGGCATCTCTCCCCCAGCTTTTTGTGCATATTCTCAAATATAATTTGTTGTATTTTGGTTTGTAGGTCAGTATAAACCCATCCACTTTCTACCTAAAATTGGTTACAATCTCTTTTTTTAAAAATTTTTATTTAATTTTTAAATTTCTTTTCAGTGTTCCAGAGTTGGTTACAATCTCTTATTCAGAGATGTTCTATTCAGAACACTCTTATTTAGAGTGTTCTATTCTCTCTCCTGCTGTGGATTTTGTTACCTTTTGTACATCTTTATCTCTTTTCAGTGGGATTTGGGAGGGAAGGAATAAACATCTATGCTTTTTATAATGTAACATCATGTGTCAACCAAATTCCAATTAAAGTAAAAATTAAAAAAATTAATAAACAAATATACCAAGTTAAAAAAACAAACTATATTCTTTGGAAGTTAAGAGGGCTATATTTGATAGATGCCACTAGAACAATGTAAAATTGCTTACCAGTTACTCTCTCTCTCTCTTTTTTTTTTAAGATTTACTTATTTTATTTTAGATTTATTTTAGAGATTGTGTGTTAATGGGGGGAGAGGGCAGTGGGAGAAGGAGAAAGAACAGTCTTCAAACAGATTCCCCACAGAGCTCCATCTGGATGGAGGGGCTCCATCACAGGACCCTAAGATCATGACCTGAGCTGAAATCAAGAGTCTGACACTTAACCGACCAGGCACCCCAGTTACTCTTCATTTTTATAATACTGGGAACCCCGGCTGATGTGAAGGTATATCTAAAACCAGTGACTGCTTATTGATGCCCAGAAGTTTTTAATTTTGTTGTAGTCCAATTTATCTATTTTTCTTTGTTGCCTGTGCTTTTGGTTATATCCAAGAAATCATTGTCAAGTTTAATGACATGAAATTTTCCCTGTATGTTTTCTTTTAAGAGTTTTATAGTTTTAGGTCTATGTTTGGGTCTTTGATCCATTTTGCATTAGGGTTTACATATGCTATAAACTAAGGGACCATCTTCATTTGCATGTGGATATCTAATTTTCCCAGCCCCATTTGTTGAAAAGACTGTCCTTTTCCTGTTAAATAGTCTTGGCACCCTTGTCAAAAATCGTTTGAATGTCTGTGTGAGGGTTTATATGTGGGCTGTCCATTCTATCCTATTGATCTATATGTCTGTGTTTATGCTAGTATTACACTGTTATGATTACTATAGCTTTGTAGTAAGTTTTGGAATTAGGAAGTATGTCACTTCAACTTTTTCGTTTTCAAGGGACTGTTTGGGGTCCCTTCTTTGTGATCTTGGGAAGTTTTCAGTCTTTCACTATCACACCAAAAAATGGGCTTTTTGTATATGGCCTTTAATATGTTGAGGTAGTTTTCTTCTTCTTCTTCTTTTTCTTTTTTTTGCTTTTTATTCGAGGTAGTTTTCTTCTATTCCTAGTTTTTTTAATGTTTTTATTGTAAAAGGGTGTTGGATTATGGCAGACTTTTATTGTATAAGTTGGGATGATCGAGTGTTTTTTTCCTTCGTTCTGTTAATGTGTATTACTTGGATTGATTTTATTTTTGTTTTTGTTTTTTTAAGATTTTATTTATTTATTTGTCAGAGAGAGAGAGCGCGCACAACAGAGTGGCAGGCAGAGGCAGAGAGAGAAGCAGGCTCCCTGCCGGGCAAGGAGCCTGATGCGGGACTCCATCCCAGGACTCTGGGATCATGACCCGAGCTGAAGGCAGCGGTCTAACTGACTGAGCCACCCAGGCGTCCCTGATTTTTATATGTTTAAACATCTTTGCAATAAATCTCACTTGGTCATCATCTTTCATCCTTTAAATGTGCTCTTGAATTTTGTTTGCTATTATTTTGTTGAGGATTTTTGCATCGATATGCATCAGGGATATTGGTCTATAGTTTTCTAGTAGTGTCTTTGTCTGGCTTTGATATCGGGATAATAATGGTGGCCTCACAGAAAAAATTTGGATATTTTCAGTTTTTTTGGAAGAATCTGAGGAGGATTGTTGTTAATTCTTTACGTGTTTTATAGAATTCACCAACAAAGCCGCTGTCTCCCAAGTGTTTCTTTGTCAGGAGTAAATAAATACGGTTTTTGCATCACCTTTTAAAATTATTTATAGGGATGCCTGAGTGGCTCAGTCAGTTAAGCATCTGTTATTTTGGCCTACGTCATGATCCTGAGGTCCTGGGATTGAGCCCCACAATGGAGCCTGCTTCTCCCTCTGCCTGCCGCTCCCCCTGCTTGTGTTCTCTCTTTCTCTCTGACAAATAAATAAAATCCTTTAAAAAATAATAGTATTTATATAACCCCATTCAAATTTCACGACTGTCTTGCAAAAAAATTTTTTTTTTCCTTTTTTGGTTCAAGAACCAATCCCAGATCATTGATTGCATTTAGTTTTCATGTCTCTTCAGTCTGCATCTATCTGGAAGAGTTCCTCTGTCTTTCATGATGTTGTTACCCGTTGAAAGAGTACACATATTTATTTTGCAAGCTGTCCCTTGAACTGGTTCTGTTCTATTATTTCCTCATGTTTTCGATTCTGGTCATACATTCTGGTAAGGAAAACCTCAGAAATGATGACAGTGTACTTACCAGTGTATGATACAAGGAGACACAGCATATTGACTTATTTCACCACCCTAGCCAGTTGGTGTTTGTCTGATCATTGATATTGTGAGAACAGGGCAGGGATGCTGTCATCAGTTTAGAACTCGTATATTTATCATAGTCTGACTTTCCGTAGTATTATGTAGTATTACGTAGTATTATTCAGTAGTATTTCTTGTTCTTTTTTGTGCCATTTTTGCCATACATTTTATACATGTGTTAGACTACAGGCTATTTTCAAAAAAAGTCTTTTACATTTGTTTTTATGGTTGAATTATCATAACAAACTTCCCCAACTTTTGTGCTAAAAAAAGTAAGCTTCTGTTCCTTTTTCTCAGCTAAAAGAAATACAGTGAGTTGGTTCCAATTAATAAAATTTGGCAATATTTAAACAATTTTCATATTTGAAAATAATTTTCTCATAGATGTTAGACTTGTATACTTTGAAATTGAAAAGTATGTTTTTGGGTCTTTGAGTTAGGTTCTTTATTTTTAATTTTTTTTTTTTGGTATTTATGTAAAATATTTTTTTTTCTTTTTTTCTTTTCAGAAACGCATTTTCATCCTGTGGGTTTCATCTTAGCTCGAACATCATGTCTACTTCTAATGGTGCCAAAGAGAATTCCCACAACAAGGCTCGGACATCTCCTTACCCGGGTTCAAAAGTCCAACGCAGCCAGGTTCCTAATGAGAAAGTAGGCTGGTTTGTTGAGTGGCAAGACTATAATCCTGTGGAGTACACTGCAGTTTCTGTCTTGGCAGGACCGAAGTGGGCAGATCCTCAGATCAGGTGAGCAGATTTGCTGGCATTAGCTGGTAGCTGGGTGTAAGATGGTGAAGAGAATGGTTGTATTTGTAAGTTACCATTTTGACAGAGCTGAAAAATTATTTTTACCTAGTGTTTGACTTTGTCAGAACTCAGTTTCCACATTGGCTTGAATTCTTGCTAAAGCAAGACAGTCCAGGTTTGCTGTTCTCTTGGGGGTTTTATGATGATTCTTCCAAAAAAGTAAATCTGTTTTATTATGGAGTTGTTTTATAGAATGGCAAGTGGTGGTACTTATTTTCATTTGTTCTGTTTAGGTTATCAGTAGAATATCTTTTGTGGTTATTTTGCACCATTGAAGTAGTGAAAATATTTTTCAGAATTTTTTCAGATTACTAAGCACAGGAGGATGATAAAATTAGAGCAGTGGGACAAAAATAAAAAGGGGATAGATAAAGGATAGAGAAGAAAACAAACACTCAAGCAAAAATCCTTTGACTGAATTCATGGAAGTACATCAATTCACATTTTATGTTTATGTTATTTTAATGAATATAACGATAGAGCTTTTTAATGTACTAACTATGAACTAAGTATTGCACTAAGTGTTTTATAAGCATTATTTTATTCTTATAATTATTCTGGAAGATAGACAGGGTTGTTATTTCTGCTTTGTAGAAAAAACACACACAAAGGATGGAAGCACAGAAAGGTTGCCCTTTACATCTGGTCACAGAGCCAGTAGATGGTGAAGCTTGGACTTGAACTCTCTGTGTGACTCCTAGGATTCATGCTTTTAACCACTCTGCTAAACTGCTACCGTGGTTTTAGAACAGTTTTATAAATTTGATTTAATGGGCCAATTTATTATAAATGCTTCCCAAGGGATTATTAGATAAGTAAAAAATGTTGCTAGTTAGTTCATTAGGTTAAACTTTACCATGGTCTTACTGCTGTGACTTGATTTTGACCTACAATTTTTTTTTTTTAAAGATTTTATTTATTTATTTGAGGGAGAATGAGTGAGAGAGAGCATGAGAGAGGAGAAGGTCAGAGGGAGAAGCAGACTCCCCAAGGAGCTGGGAGCCTGATGCGGGACTCGATCCTGGAAGTCCGGGATCATGATCTGAGTTGAAGGCAGTCGCTCAACCAACTGAGCCACCCAGGCGCCCGTTGACCTACAATTTTTTAATTTTATCTGAAGATGTACTTGTAACTTCGTGATAGTATTTGGATTATTAATCATGAAGCTAACTTGTGGAGATATCATTAGCTTCAGGGAATTCTACTTCCCCCATTTTAGAGTATTTTACATATACATCATGTACAATTAAAATTAATGGTGTCAGCAAGGGTGCTATATAGTGTAAACAGAGGAAGATTGAATACATTTTCTTACATTTTCATTCAGTTTATTTTTTAAGAGTTGAATTTATATCACCATCTAAGTCAAGCTTTATTACTATAATTAATATTTCAATTATGATTAGTTTCATGCTTTTTTCCCCCAATGGTGAGTTTCTGGAGTCCCAAAAGCATTGTAACACTGGTTTTATAATTTTCATGATTTTTACCATTTAATTCTTTTTGTTTGTGTGTTAGATGGAAGATTGGTTAGAAGTCTTGAAAAAATGTCTGATCATTCAAATTGGAACTTACTTCCATAATAGAGCACAAATACTTCTTTGTTCACTTACTGAAATTAAAGCAAGAAAAAACCCAAAACTTAGGTCAAAACTGCCTATGAACAATGTAGTGCTGTACAACTATTCACTATCAATGCAGTTATGTCACTGGTTTCCTAATGGTGAGGGAAGTAGTTTATTTACATTTACATTAAAAATATTTTTATTGAAGAATGATGGATACAATAGAGTGCACATTTCTTATGTATGCTTCCATAGCTCAGAACGATTTTATGTTTATATGGCTTTACCATGGAGATCAAGATTTAGAACATTTCCAGCATATATCTATTTTAGTCTACATCATAGTTGTTACTAAGTTTTAGGGTAAATTCACTGTTTTGTGGGTTTACTTTGATGAAAATATTAGCTAGTATATATTTGAGGAAATTAAAATTACTTTGAGACAGTAAAAACATCAAGATATCAGAAAGAGTCTTATTTTGGGGACCACATAGGAACCACCAGTTGCCGTATTGTGCCCACAGACAATTCCTCTTTGCTAATAGTAACGTAGACTTTTTTTTTTTGTAGCTTGTGGAAGGAGCTGCAGATTTTCTGTATAGTCCTTCCTAGAGGGGTTATAATACACATCCTTGTATTATAAGGTGTTTTGGTAAACACTTTTTTTAAGAACCTGTTTCGAAGGAATAAGATGGATTTGTAAATGAAAACTGGCTCTTAAGAAATTAAGTTTCAGGCATACTTTATTATAAATAACAGATTGACTGGCATTACTGAGCTCTTGGTAGTATGAGGCCATTATTTCTTATTTTGCTTTGGTATTCTCATTCCAGTGAAAGTAACTTCTCTCCCAAGTTTAATGAAAAAGATGGGCATGTTGAGAGAAAAAGCCAGAATGGTTTGTATGAGATTGAAAATGGAAGACCCAGGTAGGTACTGGGGATGGATATCTACAATAATGGGTCTTCAAAGGGTAGAAAACCCAATTAACATTTATTGAGTGCTTGTATGTGCCAGACAATGTACAGAAGAATTTATACGTGTGATCTAATTAAAACATTACAATAACCCTGTGGGTGGATATTTTTAGTTCCATTTATAGATAAGGAGAGAGAATGTAAGCAGTTTGCATACAGTAAGTGGGAGAAGCAGGATTTGAATGCACTTTTTTGTAACTCCACTTTGAAGGTGGAAATAATTGAGTTAATGAACAGAGAATGGAGGAGTGCCTGGCTGGCTCAGTCAGTAGAGCATGTGACTCTTGATTTGGGGGTTGTGAGTTGGAGACCCACGTTAGATGTAGGTATTACTTTAAAAAAGTTAGGAAGAACTGTGAAAATTAGCATGCCTCAACTAAAACAAAAAAAGAGCAGAGATCTGTAGTCACACTTCTTACCTTGGAAAAGTGTGATTTGTATTCTTAGTTCCTCAAGGACAAGGCAGTGATAGTGCTCCTCTTACCATAACCTAGTCCTTCAGTTTTGCTAAATTCAGTCTTTGGTCATAGCTTCACTTTTCTGTGTTATTGGATCTTTTGATTATTTATTTATTTATTTTTTTTAAAGACTTTATTTATTCATTTGACAGACAGAGATCACAAGTAGGCAGAGAAGTAGGCAGAGAGAGGAAGGGAAGCAGGCTCCCTGCTGAGCAGAGAGCCCAACGCTGGCCTTGATCCCAGGACCCTGGGATTATGACCTGAGCCAAAGGCAGAGGCTTTAACCCACTGAGCCACCCAGGCGCCTCTTATTGGATCTTTTTAATAACATTGCATTTGACTTATTCCTTGGGTTCTTTTTCTGGGTAAAATATATTAAAAGATATATTAAAAGATATATATTAAAAGATACATACCCATGTAAAAAGAAAGGCAGCAAAGGCAAGATAGCATATTGTTTTAGCTAAGAGTCTGACTAATAGAAACAATTCTAGCTTGCCTGAGTAACAGGTGAACTTTAGGTTGATAGGACCATCTCAAGGAGCCTGAAGCATAAATGCAGCTAACTTTAGGAAAGGGTGGAATTGAAAATCCATCTCTGCTTTCTTTACATGTTGCATTTATTTCTCTTTCACTGCAAACAACTTTTTCTGCTTCTCAGGCTACAGGATAGTCTATGTGTCTTTTCCATAGTTTCTGATGTACAAGTTAGAGGCTTAGCCATCTACAAATCTAACATTCTCTCTCTTAATACTGGTTTTGATCATTTTTATTCAGGGGTGTCTGGTTACATGGAATAAAACATAGTTGTTGGACGCCTTGTCCCTCCCCCTGTGAGCTTGAAAAGTAAAACTGTTGTCACCTGGCCAGGTGTCTTGTCTTTATTTGTAAGTCTTGCTGAAATATTTCAGAGCCTGGTACAAAAACAATAGCAGAACTCATTCAACTTGAATAATAGTCACAGGGAAGACCAGAATAAAAAGAGATGGACGATAGGGAAAATTTGGGCTCTTTGTTTATTTACCTTCATGTATTGGGAGAACAAAAGATAAAATCATAATAAGGTAAGACTGTAGGTTACAGTGTTTTACTGGTACATAATGAAAGTTGAACATTTAAGGAATAATGACTGGAATACAATTACGCGTGAGGGTTGCCATGTTTACCTGATAGATTTTTTAACATTGGGTTGTGCTATTTGGTTAAACAGTAAGTTGGCATTTTTATAAAATTGTTTTCTTTTTTTTTTTTTTTAAGATTTTATTTATTTATTTGACAGAGAGAGATCACAAGTAGACAGAGAGGCAGGCAGAGAGAGAGAGGGGGAGGAAGCAGGTTCCCTGTTGAGCAGAGAGCCTGATGTGGGGCTCGATCCCAGGACCCTGAGATCATGACCTGAGCCGAAGGCAGAGGCTTTAACCCACTGAGCCACCCAGGTGCCCCTATAAAATTGTTTTCTTTAAAAATATTGAAACCCTCAATAATACTACTACCTCATTATATGCAACAAAATATATATTATTGGTAATAAACATCCAGAATCCACTGAGAATAAATGGACTTTTAAAAGTAACAAAAATAAGGGTGGAAGAATGTGTGACTCTTGATCTTGGGGTTATGGGTTTGAGCCTCACATTGGGCATAGGGATTACTTAAAATGAATTTTAAAAAAGTAACAAAACTACTTCATGAGAAGGATTGTATGAGATGGGAGTTAAGAAAAGGGAGTGGTGAGAAAGTGAAGATGAGAATGGGTATCTTGAAAGATAAATCGTCACTGTTGTAGAGATAGATGATGACTAGGTACAGACTATTCGTTTGCCCTGTTGTACGAGTCCAGAAAAGTGCTGGTTTAAATTTAGGAATATAGATGAAAACTGAAAAAGTTCTCGTATTGAGAACAACTTTGAAAATGAGATCTTCTCCTGGTTCAAGCTCAGAGCTCAGACATGCACACAAAAAAGTTAAATAACAGTATAAGGAAATATGTAATTTTAGCGCCAGATATGTGATAATGCTAGTGGATTTGAGATGAGATATTATTTCCCTCTTACTGTACTTACTGCCTTCTTCTGGGCCATATCAAGTTACATTAAAAAAGATGGACACATTCAATTGATTTTACATTTTTTGTCCCAGAAATCCTGCAGGACGGACAGGATTGGTTGGCCGGGGGCTTTTGGGGCGATGGGGCCCAAATCATGCTGCGGATCCCATCATAACCAGGTAAGAATGAAAACATTTCAGTAGCAGAGAGCCAAGTGATTGGAGAAATACGGACTGTAACCACGTGTTTACATATACACATGTATGTATGTTTGTGTATATATAATGTATGCTTACATAAGTATGTGTGATTGTATATATACATGTATGTATATAGGTATACTTGTGAAATCTGTATTTTAAAGGGACTTCATGTGAAATCATACTGATAAAAGTGTGAAGCTATAGTTTTAGGCATTATTTGAACAAAGTTAACTCACCTGGTATTTGCTGAACACCTTTTTGTTCACAGAATTGAGTAGGTGTTTTGGAGGATTATAAAAAAGTAAAAGAATCTTAAGTTTCAGTTCCCTGTCACAGAAGAGCAATGGCTTCATTTGCAAGATGAAAAATATGAAATAAGAAAACATGTCAAGGTTAAAAAAAAAAAGAAAACATGTCAGGTAACATGGGTGATAACAGGATGCTTTAGAAAATTAGATGAGAAAAAAAAAAAAAGGAAATTAGATGAGGGGTGCTTGGGTAGCTCAGTAGGTTAAGTGTCTGACTCTTGATTTTGGCTCGGGTCATGATCTCAGGTCCTGAGCTCAAGCCCTGCATTGGGCTCTGTGTTGGGCATTGGAGCCTGCTTAAATTCTTCTCTCTCCTTCTCCTCCTATGCCCCCCCTCTGCCGTTAGATTGGATGTGGGTCATGATGATGGTACACTGAAGCACCCAAGAAAGGTGTTGTTAAGGAGGGGGACTTGAGCTGAGCTTGAAGCTTAGATAGCAGGACAGCAGGAGGGCCAAGAAGAAGGCTTATAGTAGTATCTGAGTACTGAGGGCCAGTGAAAAGACCAGCTTGGTTGAAGCAGAAGATTTTTGTAGAATAGTGGGTAATTAAGCTTGTTTATTTTTTGTGCAATTTCATTGTGGAGAATATTAAATGCCAGAGTTAAGGAGTGTGAACTGGAGCCAATGAAGATTTCAGAACAGGGGACAGGCATTCTCTTCCTGAGGGAGGTCTGTCTGGTAAGCCAGATTGTATTCAGAAGGCCCCTTGGTGAGCATGAATCAGAATAAAGAAGGTAGGGTGCCTGGGTGGCTCAGTGGATTAAGCCTCTGCCTCCAGCTCAGGTCATGATCTCAGGGTCCTGGGATCAAGCCCCACATCGGGCTCTCCGCTCAGCGGGGAGCCTGCTTCCCCCTTTCTCTCTGCCTGCTGCTCTGCCTAGTCGTGATCTCTCTCTCTCTCTCTGCATCAAATAAATAAAATCTTAAAAAAAAAAAAAAAAAGAATAAAGAAGGTAGGTGAATCCAGTGCTTATATGTACTTGACTGTCTCCATAGGGATCATCTTTCCAGCACATCTGGAATATTGTATCATCTCATTTTAATTTCTTTATTTTTAGGATGTCTTCACTTACCAATTCCCTTCTCACATGTAATTGTTACTTCCCCTTATTTTTTTACTTTATTTTATTTTTTTTAAGATTTTATTTATTTATTTGAGAGACAGAGATCACAAGTAGGCAGAGAGGCAGGCAGAGAGAGAGAGGAGGAAACAGGTTCCCTGCCTAGCAGAGAGCCCGATGCGGGGCTCAATCCCAGGACCCTGGAATCATGACCTGAGCTGAAGGCAGAGGCTTAACCCACTGAGCCACCCAGGTGCCCCTGTTACTTCCCTTTAAATAATGCAAATACCCTCAATATTTTTACTTCTTTAGTTTTGATATTTTAAGGGCCTTTCTTTCAGGAGACTGTTTTTCTCTGATCTAAGAATATGATTTCATAGTTTAACTCTAGGAAAGTAGCTTATTTCCCTTATTTTCAAGTTACTGGAAGAGGCACCAATATTTGTCCCATCTTATTTGCCTGCTTGCCCTTTCAGTTTTCCTGTCAAAAGAGATCTTTACCCCACACCCCACCCCAGACTTATCTTTCATCCATCTATCCACCTACTCACCTGCCAGTCTACCTCCCTCTCCATCTGCTTACCTACGTATCCACCTGCCAACCTACCTATCAGTTTCAAATTCCTTTAGAAGCTTTATGGTTCAAATGAAATGGGAAGAGTTAATACATTTTTATTAATGAATGTAAGTAAAAAATATAATGACAGTCTTTCCAGTTTTGCTGAGACTAGCTAAAATGAGGAAGGTGTGAAACATTTGAAGCAGGAATGCTAATAAGGGGCCAGGAAGAAAAGGGAAGCTAGAGAAAGTTAGCTTCTCGTTAGCTTATTTTTATCTTTGGTGGAACAAATATACGGGAGTGTAGGTGGTGATTGTGTTGCATTGTTTCAAAATAATAGACATTTTGAGCTTAATTCTGCCCTTATACAAATGAGACGCCTGAAGGCTTTGAGATGGTCCACAGCTGTGAAAGAGCCCACAGGTGGCAGAGTCTAGCTTTCAGCTGTGTTGTTAGGTTGATGCTCTTTGCTGCCTCGGTAATGGATCTGTTAACCAACGAGTCCCTTTAAATTGAAGAGGGCAGTAGAAATGGAGGGAAGAGAAGAATGTAGAAAGTTAGTTTGTCCATTTGTTTTTCACAAAACTCCTCAAAGTAGGTATTAACCTATCTGATAGATCTGAAAATGAAGACTCACTGAGGTTAAGTGACTCACCTAAATCTTGTAAATCTGAAATTTGAATCAGGGGTATTTGTTTTTGGATATTGTGCGTGTTCTCTTTTATACCAGTTTTTCACTAATGAGTAATCCTAAGAGTCACCTAGTCACTTTTAAAGATTCCATTCCCTTTTTTTTCAAGTACTTCATGGTTCAGAACAGCATTGTATAGTATAGAATTTCACAAATGTTCTTGTCCATACTCTCCAGGGCAAGTGTTAAATTTTTCTCTTCCCAGATGCCTCTCCTAGGATTCTACGTGTACAACTATCTGACATTCCTTTAGATCCTTTAAAATGAAAATGTGTTGGGAAGCGTTAATATATTATTGTGAATAAAATCAGATCAAAAGTTAATGGTGTTAACATTTTCTTTCTAGTTTGTGAGACAGGAAGGTGTGGGCTATCAGAAGTGGGGAGGGAATATCAGTAGTATGTAGAAATATCATTGTCTGTAAAGTAAAGGTAATCAGCTACTTATAGGGTTGTTTTGAGGTCTAAATGAATAAATACATTAGACTTAAAACAATATCAGGTATATAATAAGTGGTGTATAAATGGTTTTTAAGGGATAAAAGTAAAACCCGTGCTCTCTCTGTTCTTACCATGTCTGCCTTCAGTCCTGTCCTCATCATCATGTACCTGGATCATGGTTAACACTTTTCTAGTCTCCAGTCTTGCTTCCCTCCAAACCAGCCTCCATACTTTTGTCAGAGTGAGTGAACTTTCTAAAATACCAGTTGCTTATGGCTTTACTCTACTTGAAAATATTCTCTGGCTCTCTAAGCAGCTGACCTTGTTTAATTCTTTGCCTACTCCTCCAGCCTCATCACACCTCTTGCCCCCACTGATGGCCATATATAGCCAGACTCCACCTATACAACATACTATTTTACACCTTTGTTTCTTCCTCATGTAATGCCTGTGTCTGGCATCCTTAAAAATTGATGCTGTCTTGTACTAATTGTTTTTTCATTTCTATTTACTCCTCAGACTATCATTCTCTCTTATTATTTATTTACCTACATGTCTAGCTCTGCTGCTAGACTATGAGCTCATTCAAGGCAGGAATTATGGGATGGAATTGGTATATATATATATATATATACACATATATACATATAAATTTGGAAGCTCGTATTTAAACTCATTTTTTTAGGGGCACCGGGGTGGCTCGGTCAGTTAAGCATCTGCCTTCAGCTCAGGTCATGATCTCAGGGTCCTAGGATCCAGCCCCATGTCGGGCTCCCTGCTCAGTGGGAGGCTGCTTCTCCCCCCCCTCCCTGCCTGTGCTCTCTCCCATTACCTCTGTCCCTATCTGTCTCTCTGTCTTAAATAAATAAATAAATAAGTAGGGCTTCTGGGTGGCTCAGGGGGTTAAAGCCTCTGCCTTCGGCTCTGGTCATGATCCTGGGATCCTGGGATCGAGCCCCTCATTGGGCTCTCTGTTCATTGGGGAGTCTGCTTCCTTCTCTCTCTGCCTGCCTCTCCACCTACTTGCGATCTCTCTGTCAAATAAATAAATAAAATCTTTAAAAAATAAGTAAATCTTAAAAAAAAAAACCCACTTCATTTATTTCATTGAATCTAATGCCATGCAGTGATTAGATACTAGGCTTTCTTTTTTGGTTTAGTACTGGAAGTTCAAAGTCTTGATCTTTGCCTAAGTTGGTATTAGAATAATTCTTAAAATTGGGTGTTGAGGGTGGCTGTGGTGGGGGTAGAGAAAGGAAAGGGGAGATGTATCAGCATTTCTGACAAAGAAGATATGGTTAGAAGAAGTGCATTCTGAAAGGAATTATCTATTTAAAAATTTTTTTGAAAATATTTTATTCATTTGAGAGAGTGAGCAAGAGTCAGGGGGAGGGGCAAAGGGTGAGGGATAAGCAGACTCTGCAGTGAGTTCAGGGCCCAATGTGGGGCTCAATCCCATGACCCTGAGATCATGACCTGACCTGAAATCAAGAGTCGGACACTTAACTGACTGAGCCACCCAGTTGCCCATACACTACTTGTGATTCTTAAAAAATGTCCTTGGACTGTTTTTTAAGTTTACGCCCCTGTCTCTAAATTCTGTTCAGCTTTTAAACTTCTTTTTTTGACAGTACTTAAGTAGTAAAAACTATTTATATTCTGAATTCTTATTCCAGAGAATACAGTATCTTTTATGGAAAGTAGATATCTGGCTTGGTTCATAAATACAGAGTGTTTCTATTATAAAATAATTTTTTGGTAAAACTAGCTGATTTGAGGTAAACTTAAATATGTCTTGTTATAAAGAAAAATATATCTTTATAACTTTGTCTCAAGCTTGAGACAGGTCCTTTTCTTTGCTCTAAATCAGTTATGATTTTCTATTACTATTTATAGGTGGAAAAGGGATAGTAGTGGAAATAAAATCACCCACCCCATTTCTGGGAAAAACATCTTACAGTTTGTGGCAATAAAAAGGAAAGACTGTGGAGAATGGGCAATCCCAGGGGTAAGAATTAAAATTAAATTAATGTTTTAAGTCCTTCTTAGTTGCTTCATTTGCTGCAAGGTTATTGTGTGTGGATCTTTACCCTTCATTTATCTTCCCTCCTTCCCCACTTTAGGAATTCTTTTGTCATTCCTCACTGCCGTGAAGTCTCACTGTCAACAGCAAGTGTGAGATGATGCATCAAAGTTGTTAAAATTTGAGTCTAATTATAAAACCTTTGGAAAATAACATGGACTTTCGAGTTAGACATAGGCTTGTATCCTGGTCTTTCCACTCTGAGCTGAATATTTGGAGTTCAAACCCTTCTCTTTAAAATAAAGATAATTGTATCTACTTCATGGGGTTACTAGTGATAAAGCACCTGACGTAAAGTAGGTATTCATAAATGGTGGATCCCATTTCAGAATTCAACCTCTACTTCAAGTCTGAGTAAAACTGAGAGCATTCTTTTGTTGAATTCTGATAACTTTAGACATTAAAAAAAGATAACTTTTATTACTTACTGTTTCTTGTAGTTTTAAAAAAGTTCCATAATATCATTAGGAATAGTGTATTTTTTTATGTTCATGTCCGTGTATATTTGAAGTGGTATTTTAAAATTGTATTAATAAAAGAAAGTACAAGAACCATATGATACTCTCAGTAGATGCTGAAAAAGTATTTGACAAAATACCTCATCCTTTCCTGATCAAAACTCTTAGGTAGGGATAGAGGGTACATACCTTAATATCATCAAGCCATCTATGAAATACCCACAGCGAATATCATTCTCAATGGAGAAAAACTGAGAGCTTTGCCGCTAAGGTCAGGAACATGGTAGGGATGTCCATTGTCACCACTGCTATTCAGCATAGTACTAGAAGTCCTAGCCTCAGCAATCAAACAACAAAAAGAAATTAAAGGCATCCACATTGGCAGAGAAGAAGTCAAACTCTCGCTCTTTGCAGATGATATGATACTTTATGTGGAAAACCCAAAAGACTGCACTCCGAATCTGCTAGAACTTGTGCAGGAATTCAGTAAAGTGTCAGGATATAAAATCAATGCACAGAAATCAGTTGCATTTCCATACACCCAACAGCAAGACAGAAGAAAGAGAAATTAAGGAGTCAGTCCCATTTACAATTGCACCCAAAACCATAAGATACCTAGGAATAAACCTAACCAAAGAGGCAAAGAATTCTGTACTCAGAAGTCTATAAAGTACTCATGAAAGAAATTGAGGGAGACACAAAGAAATGGAAAAATGTTCCATGCTCATGGATTGGAAGAACAAATATTGTGAAAATGTCTATGCTACCTAAAGCAATCTACACATTTAATGCAATCCCTATCAAAATCCCACCCATGTTTTTCAAAGAAATGGAACAAATAATCCTAAAATTTGTATGGAACCAGAAAAGTACCCCAAATAGCCCTAGGAATGTTGAAAAAGAAAACCAAAGTTGGTGGCATCACAATTCCAGATTTCAAGCTCTGTTACAAAGCTGTCATCATCAAGACAGTATGGTACTGGCACAAAAACAGACACAGATCAGTGGAACAGAATAGAGAACCCAGAAATAGACCCGCAACTCTATGGTCAACTAATCTTCAACAAAGCAGGAAAGAATGTCCAATGGACAGAAGACAGTCTTTTCCATAAATGGTGTTGGGAAAATTGGACAGCCACATGCAGAAAAATGAAACTGGACCATTTCCTTACACCACACACAAAAAGACTCCAAATGGGTGAAAGACCTCAAGGAATCCATCAAAATCCTTGAGGAGAACACAGCAGCAACCTCTTCAGCCTCAACCGCAGCAACTTCTTCCTAGAAACATCACCAAAGGCAAGGGAAGCAAGGGCAAAAATGAACTGTTGGGACTTCATCAAGATTAAAATCTTTTGCACAGCAAAGGAAACAGTCAACAAAACCAAAAGATAGCCAACAGAATGGAAGAAGATATTTGCAAATGCATATCAGATAAAGGACTAGTATCCAAAATCTATAAAAGAACTTACCAAACTCAACACCCAAAGAACAGATAATCTAATCAAGAGATGGGCAGAAGACATCAACAGACATTTCTGCAAAGAAGACATCCAGATGGCCAACAGACACATGAAAAAGTGCTCCATATCACTTGGCATCAGGGAAATACAAATCAAGACCACAATGAGATTCCACCTCAGCCAGTCAGAATGACTAAAATTAACAAGTCAGGAAACGACAGATGCTGGCGAGGATGCGGAGAAAGGAGAACCCTCCTACACTGTTGGTGGGAATGCAAGCTGGTGCAACCACTCTGGAAAACAGCATGGAGGTTCCTCAAAAAGTTAAAAGTAGTACCCTACGACCCGGCAGTCGTGGTACTGGGTATTTACCCTAAAGATACAAATGCAGTGATCTGAAGGGGCACATGCACGTGAATGTTTATAGCAGCAATGTCCACAAGAGCCAAACTATGGAAAGAACCTAGATGTCCATCAACAGACGAATGGATAGAGAAGATGCATTATATATATACAATGGAATACTATGCAGCCATCAAAAGAGATGAAATCTTGCCATTTGTGACAACGTGGATGGAACTAGAGGGTATTATGCTGAGTGAAATAAGTCAATCAGAGAAAGACAATTATGATCTCCCTGATATGAGGAAGTTGAGAGGCAAAGTTGGGGGCTTAGGGGGTAAGGAAGGAAAAAAATGAAACAAGATGGGATCAGGAGGGAGACAAACCATAAGAGATTCTTAATCTCACAAAACAAACTGAGGGTTGACGGGGGTAGGGGGGGTAGGGAGAGGGTGGTTAGGTTATGGACATTGGGGAAGGTATGTGCTATGGTTAGTGCTGTGAAGTGTGTCAACCTGGTGATTCACAGAGCTTACCCCTAGGGCTAATATTACATTATATGTTAATAAAAAATTAAAAAATTATTAAAAAAGTAAAATGGGTGTTTGTGCAACAGAGGTTCTTTTTTTTTTAATTTTAAATTTTTATTTTTTTAAGATTTTATTTATGTATTTGGCAGATAGAGATCACAAGTAGGCAGAGAGGCAGGCAGAGAGAGAGAGGAGGAAGCAGGCTCCCCGCCAAGCAGAGAGCCCGATGCGGGGCTCGATCCCAGGACCCTGAGATATGACCGGAGCCGAAGGCAGAGGCTTTAACCCACTGAGCCACCCAGGCACCCCTTGTTTTGTTTTGTTTTTAAGGTTTACTTATTTAAGAGAGAGACAGACAGGGGCAGAGGGAGAAGCAGACTCCCTAGAGTTGGGAGCCCAACACAGTGCTCCATGCCATGACCTGAGGATCATGACCCGAGCTGAAGGCAGTAGCTTAGCCAACTGAGCCACCCAGGTGCCCCCAGCAGAGTTTTTTTTTACATTTAAAAATTTTTTTAGCAGTAGAGGATTTTATATTTTATGCCATATTATGAAATGGAGATAGTTTGGTAAGAGGATGACTCTTTATACGTATACTGCTATCTGCAAGAAGGGTTTTTTCCATTGTAGGACAAAAATGGTTTGGAATGAACAATGGGGAAGTATTAGTTTGCTGTATTCTTCCTTGCCTCCAGGCCTTCCACCTTAGCTTGAGTTTGGAAGGTACCAGGAATGAGGTCTGTTTGGCTCAGTTTACCATAGGCTAACCTCAAACCAATTACTGTGGTCAAATACATGGGATACCCTGACTGGCTGCTTCTCCTAGAATCAAATGGTTTATAGAAGAACATAGCACAAGAGAATGGGGATCATGATTACGGACAGCTAGAACAATGTTTACTGTATCATCCAGTAAGTATTTGTTGCATGAGTTAAAGCGTATTACTTTTTTTCCCCTTAAAATGTGACTCTTAGGGGATGGTGGATCCTGGAGAGAAGATTAGTGCTACACTTAAAAGAGAGTTTGGCGAAGAAGCTCTCAACTCCTTACAGAAATCTGGAGCGGAAAAGAGAGAATTAGAGGAACAGTTGCACAAGCTCTTCAGCCAGGAACATCTAGTGGTAAGAAAAGGTGGTTCCTCTGAAGGGACTTAGCCCCATGGATGAGTGAAAATTATTTAGAAGTTCACCTGGAAATCCAGTAGTTTATTCTCTGAATAAAGTGAATTACCTGTGTATTTGAAATACATATTCCTAAACACAACTTAAATTCAGTAGATCTTCACCGAAATACAGTTCTGCTTAAAGTTTTATAGCCCAACTTTAGGTCAATTACATTAGAATACATTTATCTCCTCTGAGTTTTTCTTTGGACTACATGCGAGCTAATGTGACCCTGAGCTCACCCATCCATCAGAGAACCTTTAAAAAAAAATTATATGAGCTTGGCTGTTTACAAAGACATTTACATTTTAAGTTATGTTATTTAGAGTTTTTTTGGTGGATAACCATTTAAGTCTTACCTCTGTTTTGTCTACATACCCTTTGTAATTTAAAAAAAAGTACACATCAGTATATATGTACTGATGATAAGAAAAAGTACTACAGAGTTTCTTCTGTTTTATGCTGGCTTTTGTTCCACTTGCTATGTTTCCTTTCTAGAATTGGGATTTCTTATTTATGTTCAGGTTTTTGGTCACATTTGTGTTAGATGACTAGATCCAAATCTTTTCATGTATTAAGAGTTTAGATATTAGTCTTTACCAAATTTATTTATAGATCTCTTTATAACTAAAAGAATCTTTGTATGTCTGAAACTATAATTGCAGAAATTACTAAAACAGAAAAATACTTATAGAGCCTTTAAAAAAGTCATACGGCCCAAATGTGACTGGGAATTTCGTAATTCCCAAATTATGAAATTAAAGTCTGTGGAGTTGAGGGTTTTGTGAATTTTTTATTTTCACATGAGTGGGTGGGAGGTGGGAGAAGGGACAGAGGGAGACAGAATGCCAGGCTTAGTCCCACAACCCTGAGATCATGACCTGAGCTGAAATCAAGAGTGAGATGCTTAACCAACTGAGCCACCTAGGCGCCCTGAGGGTTTTGTGAATTTTAAAGTTGACTCAAATGGTTCTGGACAATATTGTTTCCTGGGAAATTTAAAACAAGCATATAGAATGCTACATGAAAGGTTCTGTGATATTTACATTTCTTTATGAAAGGTGAAATAATGGAGTCAGTTATGTCAAGGGGTTTTAAAATGGAGCTAAGAGGCCTTTAGGAGCTGGGCCTTGTGCACTTCACCAGGTGGAGCCCTGAACTTTTAAACTGGGCCAAACCACAAATATTCCAAAGACTACACAAACACCTGCAACTTGCTAAAGAACAGACTTGCTTAGTGATAGGCTCAGCGACCAATTATATTCAGCCACGATTGGTTTTCTGTACCAATGCGTCAGAATTCCTTGTAAACAACTTCTACAAGCATTTTCTTTCTAGCTTTAAAAAAGCCTGAATTGGGGCACGTGGGTGGCTTAGTCATTTAAGCATCTGCCTTTGGCTTAGGTCATGATCCCAGAGTCCTGGCATCGAACTCCCTGTTGGGCTCTCTGCTCAGCCGGGATCCTGTTTCTTCTCCTTCTGCTGCTCCTCCTGCTTGTGCTCTCTCTCTCTGTCAAAATAAATAAAATCTTAAAAAAAATAAAAATAAAAAAATAAAAAACCCGACTTTGCTCCCTAGTGGGACAGTGGGTTGCTACCCAAATCTGTGTACCCTTAGTTGCTGTTCTTTGATACTAAATAAATGCGTAATTATTGCCTCCTGACTATGCACACTGTTTTGCAACAGGATATTTACATTTCTGATTCCAATGAAGGTAACACACATCTGCTCGCCCCATTTGTGTTTCATTCTACACTTTTTTTCTGCCTCCTTTTAAAAATAGATATATAAGGGATATGTTGATGATCCTCGAAACACTGATAATGCGTGGATGGAGACAGAGGCTGTGAACTACCATGATGAAACAGGTAAACTGACTTATGTTCATTAGACTGGGTAAGAGGCACCCTGATACTTGTGGAATGAATGCTCATCAAAGAGCATTTGCTCTTTCAAAGCTCTTGATAGCATTGGCAAATTTTCTTGCAGAAATATGCCATTTACATTCATATGTAATGAATGTATAATAGTGAATGAGAGCAGCATTACTTTTAATTTTTTGATAAGTATATTATTTTAATATTTATATATTTTTGTAAATTATATATATTTTATATATATTTTCATTTATAATTTCTGGTTTGGGGTCATGCTTAGAAAGGCCCACTTACCTTAATAGTGTAAAATGAATTGCCAATACTTGTTTCATTTTTTATACATTTAAATCTCTAATCCCTCTAGAATTTATTTTGACATAAGTTTTCATACTTAATTTAATAGAACTCTTTTTTTAAAGGCTGATATTCTTTTTAAAGAGAAAAGCTTCCTTATTTGTGCCTTTACTTAAAATTTAGGAACTTGGGTGGAGGTGCCTAGGTGGCTCATTTAAGTGGCTTCAGCTCAGGTCATGATTTCAGGGTCCTGGGATCAAGCCTGACTTCGGGCTTCGCACTCAGCGCAGAGTCTGCTTGTCCCTCTGCCCTTTCCCCTGCTCATGCTCTCTCTGTCTCAAGTAAATAGTAAATAAAATCTTTCTTTAAAAAATTTAGAAACTTGATTAAAATTGGGGCATTTCGAAGATTTGGAACATTCTAGTTTTTAATGGACTGGGCCACGTTTACTTGAAGCTACAGAATTATGTTGAAGGTAAATAAATGAATTACTTTTTCTTGGTGATTTTTTTTTTTTCTTTGGTAACAGGTGAGGTAATGGATGACCTTACCCTAGAAGCTGGTGATGATGCTGGAAAAGTGAAATGGGTGGACATCAGTGATCAACTCCAGCTTTATGCCAGTCACTCTCAGTTCATCAAACTGGTGGCCGAGAAGCGAGATGCACACTGGAGTGAGGACTCTGAAACTGAAACTGAGTGCCATGGGTTGTAGCCCGCATCACTGTGGGAGCCATGAGCCAGCAACGGGGCATGTGCTGAAAAGAAGGAGGCATCTCAGAGCTCGTCCTACAAGAGGGCAGGGTTGGTCACTTGGAATTTATTTTATTCACTTTCAAAGCTATTTGCATTTAGAAGTTCGTATCAGAATATAATTAGTAAATATGGTGAAATGCAACACAGAATTTTTTGCTTTCCAATCAAAAGAAATATAAATAATCATTTTGTATGTGTTCTAATTAAGCATAGCTTAAACCAAGTCTAAACAACGGATGCACGTTCAAGAATCATAATCTGAATAAAGATAAATTTATGGTCAGCCATAACTTCTGTTTTTCATCTAGTTCTTATTTATCAGTTCTTTTTTTTTTTTTTCTGTTGATCTTCTGGTGTCTGAAGGATGTTCCTGCCACATCAGGCTCCTTTAGGAGGAGCATCACCATTGTCTAATCTATCTTTAAATTATTTGCCTCATATTTTGTTTTATGTAATCTTGGAATTTTCAAAATGGAAACCTTATATATTTTTCTTGACTTTAGAATCATCAATGTTTTGAGGAAGTTTCAGTCACTCTTTTAGTCAGTAAAGATCAAGAGTCAATGAACAAGAGCTCATGTTCTCACTTTTCAAAAATTCTCAATTAGGGATGCCTGAGTGGCTGAGTCCCAAGCGCCTGCCTTCAGCTCAGGTCATGATCCCATGTTCCTGGGATCAAGTCCCGCATTAGGCTCCCTGCTCAGTGGGGATCCTGCATCTCCCTCTCCCTCTGCCTGCTGCTCCGTCTCCTTGTGCTCTTTTTCTTTCCCTGTCAAATAAATAAAAATCTTTATAAATAAAACCCAAAAAACCCCAAAAATTCTGAATTAAAAGATATGTTCAGAGAATCGTAAAATGATATGTTTATTTCACTCTACTATAACTGCATGTATCATAAGTGAATTAAGAATAGATGGTCATACAATGGAATCTTACGCAGCCATCAAAAAGACAATCTTGCCATTTACGATGATGTGGCTAGAACTTGAGGGTATTATGGTAAGCAAAATAAGTCAGTCAGAAAGATAATTATCATAAGATCTCACTGATATGAGGAATCTGAGAAACAAGACAGAGGATCATAGGGGAAGGCAGGGAAAAATGAAACAAGACAAAACCAGAGAGGGAGACAAACCATAAGAGACTCAATCTCAGGAAACAAACTGAGGGTTTCTGGAGTGGAGGAATGGGGTGGCTAGGTGATGGACACTGGGGAGGGTATGTGTTGTGAGTGCTGTGAATTGTATAACACTGATGAATCACAGACCTGTACCCCTGAAACAGTACAGTGTATGTTAATAAATAAATGTTCAGAAAGGAATTGAAATGAGACAGACGGAGGTCTTTTAAGAGTTAAATAATTTTTTTTTTGGAAGGGAATGATAAGGATTTGAATAGGTTTTTGAGAGGCCTACTGTTAATATGATTTGAGGAAAGGAAAGAGTTCTTGATGGTCTGGGTGTTCATGGAGGCAGGGAAGAGGAAGGAAAAGAATATTTGTCTGAGTGGGCAGGTATATCACATTCTGGCTATACGATGTCCATTGGGAAAGTCCTGTGATATTTAGTCCTGTCAACCTAAAGTGGGGACCATCATAATTCCTTTATTCCAGCTGGACTACAGAGGGGGGATCTGAAGAAAAGGAGGTTTAGGGGATAAAGACATGGTTGTTGGGGCACCTGGGTGGCTCAGTGGCTTAAGCCTCTGCCTTCAGCTCAGGTCATGATCCCAGGGCCCTGGGATTGAGCCCAGCGGCAGGCTCTCTGCTCAGCAGGGAGCCTGCTTCCCCCTCTCTGTCTTTGCCTGCCTCTCTGTCTACTTGTGATCTCTCTCTCTCTGTCAAGTAAATAAATAAAAAAATCTTAAAAAAAAAAAAAAAGGTTTAGGGGATAAAGACATGGTTGTTTCCCTTTCTTCACATATTTGGAAAAAGTATTATAGTAGCTTGAGGACAAAACTGGGCTAAGGTATATCAAAAGGTTTTTTCCCCCCAATTTAGTATCAAAACTACTTTGGTGGTAAACCTGAGCTGAACTGACAGGAAGCTTTCTCCCCATTCCTGTGACTATAAGTTTTGCTGAGAAACATTAGAATGTTTGATTTCAGGGTGTTGTTTCAGACCGTTCCGGAAGCATTATAAGGTTTCAATATGACATTAATTTTCTAAAATCCATAAAATCCTGGTCCCTGGTTATGTAATGAGGGACTTGTGCTGACTAGGATGACCTGCTCATTAGGTGGTATGTAGGATGACCTTCTTCTAGAATGAACAGTTTGGATTCTACTTTTACTGTTTGGCAGGAAGAGATTGCTTTTTCCTGGCACTAAATGGAATTCTTTAAATTGAAGCTGCTTACTAAGGCTCTTAAGAAAGTTTGAGCAATTCTCTGAAGATCAACATTTACTTATGTGTAATAGTGTTGAAACATTTACATTGACATTAGAAAAGATATTAGATAATACAACACTTTATTTAAAGAAATACTAAAGCACATAGTCTGTAGATAAATTCTTCATGGCATTTTGGAGTTTTCTCTGGGACATACAAAGTATGCAGAATTATAAAACTCCTATAAACTATAGATAGGATAGAAGCAGATAATCTTCTGATAAGTGTTTTAAATATCCAGCATCATCTATAATAAGAAAAACCAGATTAAAATTTTAGTTTAAGACATTTATGGAGGAATATCTGCTCCTATATTACTAGGTGATATTACCTCCATATTTGCTTTTCTTATATTTTAGGTATAGGGAATACTATTGAAATACTTCTGTCTAAAAGAGATATTTAACAAAAAAGTATTAACAGATACCACTTACTGAGTATCTACATTCTATCACTCAATCCTCCACAACAATCATGATGTTAGGTGGTATTATTTCCATTTCACAGATGAAAATGATATTTAGAAAAATTGTCCCAAGCTTAATTCAGAAAGGGACAGAGCTGGGATTTGAATCCAGGTCTGCCTTGTTCATAAAGCTCTTCTGTATTGTATTCCTTACTAAGGAGAAGAAGCTTTGTTACTTTAAGCATGCAGTTCGGAAGATTATACATTACTTAAGGCCTGCTCACTTTATCCATATTGATAGAGTTAGAGTTTATGACTTGACGTTAGGGCCATGTGTGGTTTAGCTAGCATTGTTGAAATTGAAATTTTGGCTCAGAGACATTTTATTTGGTAACATCTTAAGGATAAGTGGCAGCGACCAGTATTCGTCTTGCTGGCGGGTGTTCTGAAGCTTTTGAAAGCGTTTCAAACTCAAACGGAAGCAATATGCTGGGCTTACATAGTAAGACCGTAATTACCTAAAACCTAAATATTTGGTAGCTGAAGAGGGCACTTGAAAATTCTAACCACTTTTAGAGGCTAAATGCTGTATTTTCTTACAGTATAAGAAATGGTGGGTGGTATTACACTCTAACATATTTGTGAAGTTTTAATAAACTGATTTAAAAATGCATCCTTTGAAGAAAGGCTTTGTAATGAATTTGGCTAGGTTAATTAATTACCTGCTTTCATCAGTACACCTTTCCTCAAACTATTAATCTATCAATATGGACATGACCTGAGACTATTAAACTCATAAGGTAAAAATATTTTTAAAATGTGTAATAGTGCTTGAAACATACTTGGAGATTGTACTTACCGTATAGAACTTCTGACAGAGAATTATTTCTGCCAAAATAAACAGTACAGACTACAGTTATTATATGCAGGTATTTTTGCCATAATTTTTTCTTTGCTTCCACTCATGTCTCCCATCCTACAGTTAATTTATTGTTGTTGGGTTAGTATTGGTGTAATCACATGTACTGGGAGGCAGAAAATAATGTGGTTCTGTTACACCGGAAGCACTGATAAATTGAACCCTCAACTGGGTTTTCTGCAACAAAGGGCTTAACTTCTCCCATCTGGCCTTCCGATGGCCTGATAAGAGCATTTGAAATGGTAAGAAATACTAAATAAATGTTTTAGGGCAGTGAAACTTGTCAGAAGGAAAACTTGGGTGAAATCCAATTTCTTTCTCAAAATTGGGATTGGGACTATTTTGACTCAGCTTCTCTCAAGGTAGATTAAAATAAATAAATACTGTATAGACTTCATTGACATTAATTCAGATATTTAAAAAAGGAACATACCTACTTTTTGTATGTATTTTAAATGAAAACAAACTTGGATGAGAATCAAAGTGGGAAGTTTCAAGTTTTGTAGCCTTGCCATCCAGCAAGCTGAAGCTTTTGTGTTACGGAGATGTGTTGCCTTGCCTTGAAATCAGGCCATTTCTAGATGTGGTAGTTTCACAGCAGACTTTTCTCACTGCTTACCATGAATTGTCCATAAAACAACGAGGTCGAGGTAAAATTTACTGTTTGAAATTTATTAACCTATTATTGCATATATTTCTGTAAGCTGAAATTTTGTCACATACCATGGGCATTATGAAAATAATACATTTTTAGACATACAGAAATTGTGATCTAAAGAGCCTAGAGTTTATAATTCAGAAGTTCTAATTTGGGTAAGTCAGTTGGGTTTGACTATGCCATATGTTTTTATAGCTCAGGAGAATTATTCTTACCTTTTCTGAGATTAAATGTCACTTACTTTTATCAATAAAATCATAGAAATAAAGTCTTACCCCAATGAAACCCTAAAAAAAAAAAAAAAAGACTTCTTCAGTCCATTAAATAGGTTTGTAGTTTACAATAGCTTAAAAGTTAATATGAACTTACCCCGAGTTGGTTCAAAATAGAAGTGATTAACTGAAAGAAGAAAAGTCAATGATCAGTGCTAGAACTGTCAGTGGGTTTATTTTTAACTTGGTCCACATGTAAGCTAAAATATTTTCCATATGAAAAATCTTTGTTTTGTTGAAAAATTAATTCCATTTTTAGTGCTTTATTTATATGATGTAAATGTTAAAATAAATATACAATATCTAGATATAAATTTCCTTAATTCAAAAAACTATTTTCTTGTAACTATATTCACTATATCTAAAAGATAGGATTGATGTGAATGGTTAAGAAACTTGCTGTGTGGGTGCCTGGTGGGCTCAGTTGGTTAAGCGTCTGCCTTGAGCTCAGGTCATGATCCTGGAGTCCCGCAATCGAGTCTCACATCAGGCTCCCTGCTTAGTGGGGAGTCTGCGTCTCCCACTGACCTCTCTCCTCTCATGCTCTCTCTCTCTCTCACACACACACACACTCTCTCTCTCAAATAAATAAAATCTTAAAAAAAAAGCAAACCTCGCTGTGTACACATCCAGGCAAGTGCTACTTTTCTTAAATTATGCAAGCTCGGGGCGCCTGGGTGGCACAGTGGGTTAAGCCTCTGCCTTCAGCTCAGGTCATGATCTCAGGGTCCTGGGATCGAGTCCTGCATCGGGCTCTCTGCTCAGCAGGGAGCCTGCTTTCTCCTCTCTCTCTGCCTGCCTCTCTGCCTACTTGTGATCTTTGTCAAATGAATAAAATAAAATCTTTAAAAAAAAAAATTATGCAAGCTCCCTATGTGAATGATACTTGAACCAAAATTGTAGGACAACTATGAATACTTTGCTTTGAGGGTCTCCTTAGATGAGCAGTTTCACTGGAAAAGTACTGCTTTGTAGCTTCCACAGTTCCTTCTGTTTTAATAGACCGGCAGCTTGCTGAAGGAATTGACCACTGAAAGAAGGCTAATCCCTCTATTTGCAGAGCTGTCCATCCCAGCACATATGCAAGACATGTAAGCTAAAAACTATTCCAATTTTCTCTTAGGCAAGAATAATACCTGAGGTAGTGTTTGTTCTCTTAGGGGGCCTCTTCCTGCTTTCTGACTTAACTAGGAACACTGGGAGAAAAAAAATTCTTATGGCTATGAAGATAAGGCAATTCTATAAGTTATTCTGTCAGAATTCTTCACAGGATGAGTAGCGGCCAACAGCACTTTTTTTTTTTTTAAGATTTAATTTTCAAGTAGTCACTCAACATGGGATTCAAGCTCATGACCCTGAGATCAAGAATCACACACCCTACTGACTAAGCCAGCCAGATGTCCCAGCCCATAATACTTTCAAGAAGTTCAGTAAAGGAAATATAAATAGGTATTAAGTGTTCAGATCCGGTCATCTGAATGAGTCATGTGTCTGAGGAGTCAGTATTTTCACTGGGAGAGACTTTAGAGGTAAACTATACTTTTACCCACGGTCACACAGATAATTTAATTGCAAAGGTGGGCTTAGAAGCTTTCTAACCACAGGCCAGTGGTCTTTCAGCCATGTTTGATGTAGAGGTGAACTTACTATTTTTGTAATCATCAGTAATTAATCATGGAAGATAGTTTCCGAAAACATTTTTAGTTAGAAATATGCAAGAATTTTTATTGTTTGCCATTTGGAAATGGACTATAATGTTGCTTAAACAGAGTGGATTGTGGGGAGAGCACTAGCACTTGAACTAAAGAGACTAAAGTTCTCATTGGTTAGACTCAGAAGCTGTTTGAACTCGTTTCTGGGACACTTAAATATTCCTCAAGTTGGCTGGCTTTAAATAGTCTCAACTTGGAAAATTTTTCTCTCAGGCACACAAATGATTTAGGCCCAAGTTTTTGACATTTTTACAAAACATGCATGTCCTTGATTCTAAGATACCACCGATTGTATAACGTACATTTTAGTTAATGATGGCATTTTAAAGAAAAAGATCTTAGAATAAAAGTATGTATCTATTGCAAGGTTTGTTTTGATTTCAGAAAATGGTTAAATATGAAAAGTATGTTTTTAGAGGAAATGGAATTTTTTAGTGTTCTCTTTTATAAAATCCACTCAAGTATTTCTCCTGAGTTTTCATAAACTAAGATTCTGAATAACTTACTGTATCAATAAAGGGCCTCATTAAAAAAGTTGAATTTGTGCATTTCAGTTAAAAAAAGTATTATCTGTTGGAATTTAGATTTGATAATTTTTAATGTATTATGTGTTTATGCTAATGATTGTTAATGAAGAAATAATCAAGTCTATTTAATTTCTCTAAAGCAATTTACCCTGTAGGTCTAAGTCTTTTGACTCTTCAATTTCACCCTCATCCGTGATCAAAGAGGTGGTTTTGTCAGTTTATAGTCTGGATGAATTGAAGAATTGACTGTAGAACTGTCCATATGCATTGAGATTGTTTTTTCGCTTTGAATTTAACAGTTGGACTTTATTTTGTTTCCAAATGAATCAGACTAATAAAGATAGTAATTCTCATCTTATATAAGGAGTTGCATGTAGCATTTTTTGAACTTTATACATTAATAGGGCAGATATATTTACCGTTATGAGATCATTAAGTGTCAGGACCTAGAATAAAGGAAACAATCAAATAATGAAGGAATTGTAATTCAGCATTTTGTCTATCTTGTCTATGTTAATCATTTTATATTAGATTGATTAATGAAAACATGCTTTTTAGAATTCTTACATTTCTAAAAATTGTCATTAAGAATCATATTCTTTAATATTTTAAGTACTCCTCCCACTCTCTTCCCCCAAACCTACTGTCTCTGGAAGCATATAGTCCACATTTTCTCTTTTGTGGTCTCCAAACATAGCAGGGACTTCTTGAAAAAGTCATTAAACTTATGCTTACTAGGTTGGGAAAAAGATGATATTTTAGGATCACTTTTTTATGAAAGAAAACCTTAATGAATGTCATTTCCCATCATTGTAATAGGAGTATCATTAACAAATTTCGTTTTAATATGTTTTAATTTAGATAACTTATTTTTTGGTTTGTGACTGAATCAATCTTATGATATGTAATTGTCCTCCCATCCAGCAAAATTCTGTCAAAAGTGAAATTTAAATAATCCTTTTATAACATGGTCATAATCTTAAATCCAGTTTAAAGGATTTCATTTCAAAAGAATGCATTTTCCTCTGATTAATGGTAGATATAAGCATAAGATTTTAGAGGGGAAATGGATTTTGTAAGTCATTCATTTTCATTATTTTATATTCTAGAAGAAAGTAAGACTCAAAGGAATTCAAGATCACTCCAGAATATGAAATGACAGAGTTTGCATCCCTAGATTATTTGACTTCAAATGCTTTTTCTACTAGTTTCCTGGGTTCCTTCCACACTATCAAGGAAAGTTTCAGGTCTTAGGTAGTTCAGTCTGCAAGGGTATATGAGATTTGTATACAAAATAACCCAAACCTGATAAAATACCAATAACTGAAGGTCCAAAAGAGTATGATGACTATTAATCCTTGGTATCAGGTTTCTCTCCAATTAAATCTAAAGAATTTTCAAGTTATTGTTTTGTTTCATTTGTTTCATTTAAATACTTTCTTAAAGGAAATTAAGTATACTTACCTGATTTGGATCAAAAGGAAAAGGAAGAGGAATTGGAATCTACAAAAAAAGAGGGGGAAGAAAGTGAATTGTGAATAAAACAAAATTTTGTTTTAGCTTTTTTTCTCATTAACTCATTTATCCTTCCATATCCATCCATCCATCCATCCATCCATCCATCCATCCATCCATCCATCCATCCATCCATCCTCCATCAGTACTTATTGAGCAATTATGCTCTCAAGGAGCCCACTTTCAACTTGGTGGAGCTTAGAGTCTAATGGATTTTAAATTATTTTTTTCTCTCAAGAGGCATGTGTTTGTTTTGTTTTGTTTTGTTTTTGTTTTTGCTTAGTTAAATGGAAAGCCAAGGAATCTTACGCATTTGATAGTGCTTGCAAATTTACCAGTTTTTCTGGATTAGTTTTTCCTTTGCTTTTTAATACCACTCTGCCATCTGGTGGAAGGAAGTTTCCATTTCAAATACTAGTGATTTGTTGCCGCACAGATTTCCATAAGATGTTAACAGAGATTCCTACATTCTGATTATAACCCCAAACTTCAGGATCTTGCATTACTTAAATCTTACTGAATTTCAGCCAAAAAACGAAAAGGAAAACAATGCTCTAGCTTTGACTGAGCCAAAATTAGCAATTAATTAGCAACTAATGATAAATGCAAGTACTTAGAAATTTAGGATATGTAAAAACATTAAAGGGAAAGACTGTTTCATTGAGGACTGTAACTTCAGTGACAAATTTCCAAAAGCCTACTTAAAGTTGCAAAATAAACAGTTTGAAATTAAATATAAGCAAAAGGAAGGTGTTTATTTCATTTAGATATAAAATTATACAAAATCATGTTTGTTTTCAAAATAGGTGGTAGACAAGAAGTTGAGCAAGATGCTATTTTAAAATGTGTGTTAACTTTTTTTTTTTTTTAAGATTTTATTTATTTATTTGACAGACAGAGATCACAAGTAGGCAGAGAGGCAGGCAGAGAGAGAGGAAGGGAAGCAGGCTCCCTGCTGAGCAGAGAGCCCAATGCGGGACTCGATCCCAGGACCCCGGGATCATGACCTGAGCCGAAGGCAGCGGCTCAACCCACTGAGCCACCCAGGCGCCCCATAAATGTATGTTAACTTTTCAAAAGCCTCATTGTACTGATCATTTGCCCAAATTGTCCTGTGCTCTCAGGTCCATTGGGCACACTTACTGTTCCCTCTGCCTGCAGCATCCCAGCCATTCCTCAGCCCTTGTGACCTGGCTCAGATCACGTCTCCTCTGTGAATCAAGTCTTTGATCCACAGCCCAAATCAACTCTGTATTTACATCTAGAAGCACTTATCAACATACATTTGTACACTGATGCATCTCTCTCATCCTACTGTGAACGTATCTCATAGTTTTTATATTTCTGCCCTCCAGAGACTCTATCATGCAGTAGACACGCATAAATATTGATCAAATGAACATTACCTGTCTGTACCAGTGTAACTATTCCATAGAGAGTGAAGGAATTTCTAGTACGTATTTAGCACTGTCCGGCCTTTATTTACAAATGTTACAAGAATCCAGATATTAGGAGAGATTGGAGAGGAATTAACAGGAAGAGCAAAATAATTATATTGTTTCACCTGTGGAGAGGAAGTTACAAAGAGCTCAAAAAAAAAAAAACCCAAAAACCAACTTTTGAGAAAAAAAGCAGCAAGATGATTTAGAAGAAAATATTAAAAGAGGTATTTTCTTCATGAAGAGCAACTAGGCTCTCCATAGTCAAAGGAATTCAGTATGAACACCTTTTTGATGGCAAGTATAGAGAGAGAGAACCATTGGAAGAAGTCACTGAATATTCAGAGGGGGAAATCCGCTGGCTCCTGCCACATTCGGCCACAGGCTATGCTGTGTGGGGGTGTAAAGAGCCGATGATGCCTGGCAACCTGAAATTAAGTCTCATATTAGTGTATGAAAATTGGGGAAACTTAACAACCACTATCTAAGTAATACATTTTTTTTTTTGGAATTTGAGATTCTTCAAACCCATGTTTACCAAGGGCAGTTGTGGAGGTGGAGGTGGGGGAAACAGGATCGGAGGAAAAAATGGCGGTTCTGGCAGTGGGTAAAAGCCAAATCTCTGTAAAAAGAAACATGCAGTCAGTTGTTTCAGACAACTGTCAACTTTAAAAATGATGAACACGGCATTTGAAAATACAATGAGAAGTTTACCTGTTCACTGGTACTTCCTCCATAGTGTTCAAGCTTGTAAAACAACAACAGCAACAAGATGAGGCAACATGTGGTAATACAGTGTTCGTTATAAAAAGATCTTATGAGAGTCAGTAACAGGCCACTATTTGGCAGTATGCCCACCAGTGGTGCACCTTCACTTCCGAAATGAGAAGCAGTTGCCTATCTAATGGGGAAAGGTCGAATTAATTTTGTCCAGTGATTTAAAAGGTGTACTTTTTGCCTTTAAACTTACTTCCGAATAATGTTTTTATTTACATTTCGTAAGAGCCATTACATGTTGCATGTCTCTTTATCTTCGAATCAACAGTGCTCTCAATTTCCTTCCGAGCATTCCGAAGTTCAAAGCGAAGGGAGTGTAGTCCTGTAAATTTAAATTTTGTATCCCCAAACACAAATTTTGAATGCTCCCTCACTTTGAAAGCTCCTTGGTTAGAAAGAGTGCAAGAAAGAGGGTTTCTTGGCTACTCGGTGTCCCACACGTTCAGACTACAGCGGACACAAATGACACTTGTCGCAATCATGAGTATGGATGTGCAGGGCGTGGCTATAGTCAACATGAGGCGGTTTGGGGTAAAGATACTGTAAATGAAACTCAATTCAAACTACATAATTAAGACTTAGGTGACTGTGAAAAAGGAGTTCTATCTTGCTAAGTTTATTTGAGAGCTGCCTGTTTTTCAGTCCTAACTGGATGAGCCAGAGGAAATCTGGCTTCATATGCATTTTTATTATCTTTGCACTACTCTGAGGTCGTTCTTACAACTCATTTTACAGACGGGGAAGCCATGGGTCAGCCCCTTGCTCAAGGTCAGACGGCAGATGGCACATGGGACTGAGATTTGTCCTGAGAAGACCACTGGGCTGAAGACGAGTGATAAATTCCTGACTCTACAGTTTTCCTGGAATCTACCTTTCTCTTTCATGAAATGAAAAGATACAGGAAAGGCTCAGAAATGCTAGCCAGAAATCTAGCCCAGAAATACTCTCTCTAGACTGGAAATGGAGTGGACAATGGAGGAGGTGTACTCACGGGGATGGGCAGAGCAGTGGCAGCGCTCAAAAGGCCTGCCAAGACAAGAAATTGCATTCTGAAGGAAGAGTCTGGAATTGAAGGGTTAGAAAATCATTTTAGTTTTTTTCTAAGTCCTATTCCTGTTGTAAATAGGCTGTTTAGTTAGAGGGGTTGAAACAGTGGTCAAGCTAAAGTCTGCCTCCAGATTCAGGTTTTGTCAAGCTTAGACTAATGCTTTAAAAAACTTCGAATGCCTTTAGAGAAGACATGCATTCTCTGGCTGATAACATTGCATACAATTCCTACTCTTCCCTATAATCTCACAGTTTAACCTATACCTATTTGGTCCCTGAAGTTATCTGAATTTGTAACCTCTACCCACCAATCTTTAAACACCAGCGTTTCATCATGCTTCGTATTGGGGACATATCATCACTGGCTCAAATGAGATTTTCTCCTTTTTTCTTTTTTTTTTAGATTTTATTTATTTGAGAGAGAGAGAGAGAGAGAGAACAAGCAGTGAGGAGGGAGGAAGAATGGGAGGGAGAGAGAGAGAAGCAGATTCCCTGCTGAGCAGAAAGCCAGATGTGGGGTTCAACCCCAGGACCCTGGGATCATGACCTGAGCTGAAGGCAGACACTTAACCCAAGTACTCCTCAAATGAGATTTCTTATATAATATACAAATAAATCCACCTTGAGCTTCTACCCACATGAGACTTACTAGACCTTTACATAGGCTGGATGCTGTTACTGACAATTATAATTTCTCAAGAAGAAAACAATCAGGGGAAAATCTTATAAGGAATAGTGGGTTGATAGACAATAGTACAATATGAGTAAATATGAGTAATTCAAAAAAGCAAATCAGTGTGGTCTTTACTGGCCAGCAGATTCAGAAAGCAAGCATTTTTACTCTCTTAAATCACATTTAATTCAAATTGACTTACCATGTGAGTTTCAAACCGAAAAACACTGCTCTGGAATTGAATTTTGAAAGAAAAATCAAATTCATCACACTCTCATTAAGACTTCACCAGCATCTGAAGCAAGGTATATCTCTTTATAAAAGTCACTCATCAACTATTTTATATATATATTTATTTTAAACTCAACTATGACTTATCTTCATGCTAATTTACTTTGCCTGAAATTAGGCAACTTATTTACCTTTCTCGTCTTTTTCAGGTTTCTCCTTCGGATCTTTCTTCCTTCGGGATCTAAACCCCAGAATTTTCTTCTTCGGTAAGTGGGCTTGTTAGAAATTGTAAGTTAGGGGCACCTGGGTGGCTCAGTGGGTTAAAGCCTCTACCTTCGGCTCAGGTCATGATCTCAGGGTCCTGGGATCGAGCCCCCCATCGGGCGCTCTGCTCAGCGAGAAGCCTGCTTCCTCCTCTCTCTGCCTGCCTCTCTGCCTACTTGTGATCTCTCTCTGTCAAATAAATAAATAAAATCTTAAAAAAAAAAAAAAAAAGAAGAAATCGTAAGTTACCCGACACGAGAAAATTTTACCTTCTTTTACCTAGTGCAATAGCAGCAGTCCAGAATATACCTTGTATCTTTTTAATTACCTTTGCTTCAAATGGCCCTCGGAGCAATGAAGTCAAGGAGCAGTGTGATCTTCTAGAATCTGTATCCCCATCTAGTATTTAAGTCATATTACTAATGCCTTTCTGGTCATGGGTAATGTGAGTCACAAGATTTAAAGCTAAACTGAATAACTAGTTTCAGACTAGAAGTCCAACTTCTAAAGTATCTCACACAGAGATAGGGCTTAAAGACTGATGACTGAGAAAATAACTTCATCTCCTTGGTTGGGATTAGAGCAATGTCTTTATCACAAACAAACCACAGTTAAAAATTGTGACCACAATGCGGCACCTGGGTGGCTCAGTGGGTTGAGCCTCTGCCTTCGGTTTGGGTCATGGTCTCGGGGTCCTGAGATCGAGCCCCGTGTTGGGCTCTCTGCTCGGCAGGGAGCCTGCTTTCCTCTCTCTCTCTGCCTGCCTCTCTGCCTACTTGTGATCTCTCTCTCTCTGTCAAATAAATAAATAAAATCTTTAAAAAAAATTGTGACCATCAAGAATATTAAAGTATGTCTATAATATATCATGTAGGGCAGCAATATACAAGGGAGACTTAGTTGACAGAAAATTTAAGGTTCTAAAATTTTCTATTATTAAATAATATTTGTCAGTCCAAAATGACCTTATTTTCAAATAAAACATTTTAAATAAACAGTGTCTTTATAATTAAAATCACTTTTCACTATTCTAAAACATTTAAAGTGGTAATTTAGTTCTAATACCTCCAAATATAATTTCACAGTTCCTAGCAAATTCATAAATTTATAACTGTAATTAAGACTTCTCATGTCATTTCTCTGCAGCTGCAAATAAAAACATTCTGAATTTTGGAATAATTTCTAAACTTATTTCTGTAGCTGGAGAAAATTATATATAATATTTAGATTTTGATTAATCAAATTGAACTTAATTATTTAGAAATGATGGGTGTGATGTGGTCTGGTTAAGAACAAGTGACTCACAAAGCTAAGAAAATAGATAATATGATTTTGAAGTTAATCAGAGAAAATTATCCTGTTAAAAAGCAAGCTTTTCCAGGAGTTCCTTCAGATGAAATTTCTTGGGCAGATTCTCTCAGTGACTACAATAGACAAAGCTCTTAACAACCACGATGACACATTTTTGGTTATTTAAAAAAAAAAAAGACAATTGCATTGATCATCTTTCATTTCAGATAGGAAAATATGTAACTAAAACCATTTTATTTTCTTTTAAATATTGTTAAGTAGAATATAGAAGGTGTCAGGTTCTTTTATTGCTTTGGTTCAGACCTTGGAAAAAGCTCTATCATGGTGTGTAATTATTTTTGCAATCTAGCCTTTACTGTATTAATAGTTATCAAAGAAGAAAGAGTTCTAATGAAAACAAAATTTCTCTTACGACTGATTTCTTGCTATCAATTTACAGTAGTAATATTTATCTCTGACTACATTGGACATTAAGACACTTCAGAGCTTTTTTACTGTCTGCATTATCTTTACATTACTTTTATTTTGAGGACACGAAATGTGTAGAAATTTTGTAGGGTCCCCCTTCCCCCAACAGCTGCATGAAAGTTAGAATTAGTTGTATTGAGCAGTGCATAATATCCATATTTTAAACTGAACTTAGTAGAAAGCACTTGAATTTATTTCTTTTCTGTTTAAATTTACAATACGACAAAGGACATTAATAAACATCTACTATTTAGTAATTGAATATTTGTTTCCCATAGGAAACATCTCCCCCAACCACACTCACTTCTTTAAAGTAGTAGGATCTAGGAAGCACGATTATAATTTGATTTGAAGTGTGAGTTCTGAGTTGGTCTTTCACATATGGTTGTTTAAATAAATAACTGGAAATAAACTTGAGTAAGCATTTAGATTTTTATTAGGACATTAAGATGCTGAAAATAATACACATTAACAACAAAAGAACATTAAACCATTTTCTTGAAGTATACATGATATTACAAACAAAATGAATGTAGTATTTTCTTCAAGTTTTATAATTAGTAAGTATCTCAAGTGGATGCAGAGAGTGATGACTTAAACTGTTCACAAACTGTACACAGTATTTTGCATACGTTGACTTTATTTAAAGTTTTATTTCCAAAGCTAATGTTAAATGCTTGGTGCATACACTGTTAGCAAGCAATTACTCTCATTGTCTTCGCATATATTTTGCTAAATATAAATCTACAAGTATTGCAACTGCATATATTTTCAGGAGTGGTCAGGAACACGGGAGGATGCTGGAATGTTTGAATTCTCTCAAATCTTTATTCAAAACAGGAGGTTTTCATCTATGTCTTCTGTAAAAAACAAAAACAAAACAAAACACACTTTCAGAAAATAGCCAGAGTAGTAATATAAACAAATAATATCAGAGCTAGGGGATTAGAGAAACCATCTAATAAGACTGTAGGATGGTTCTTGACCCTGGTAGGGTGAAGCTTTTAAAAAGATACCATATGGTTTCAGTTGTATGTGGAATCTAAAAAACAAAACAAATGACAAAACAAAAGGCAGAAATAGAGAACGAACTGATGGCTGCCAGAGGGGAGGGGTGGGGAGATGGGCAAAATGGGTGAAGGGGAGTGGGAGGTACAGGCCTCCAGTTACAGAAGTCACAGGGATAAAATAAAATAAGTCACAGGGATAAAAGGTACAGTGTAAGGAATACATACAGTCAATGGTACGGTAATAGCTTTGTATGGGGACAGAGGGTAGCTACACTTGCAGTGAGCATAATGGTAACATATAGACTTGTTGAATCCCTATACTGCACACCTGAAATTAATATAGCATGATGTGTCAACTGTACCTCAATTAAAAAAAAAAAAAGATACACCCTCAAGCTGTTAGGGTACGGAGTCGACCACCCCTCAATTAGACAGAGAACACTCTCGAAAATGCAAGTCGCACAGCGAGGTTTATTTCCAGCTAGCTGGGGTCCAAGTATCCGCCCAGCGCAGCGGGTTTCAACAAGGACCCCGAGCACTCAAAGCCAAGGGTCTATATAGCATTTTCAAGGCACTTCTTCATGGCTACATACATATCTTGCACCCCACTTGGACAGTTTAACTTTGTTTAACCTTTTGCCACCCCGGTGTCACCCTGGCGCCATCCTGGCGGTTAAGTGAGATTTAGGTATAGAAGAAATTTAGCTTTATTTACGTTTCCTTCTGCCTCATCCTTCCTCAGTTTTATGGTGGGGAGGGCGACCTTAGGCCTCGAGGTACTGAGCCATTTGTCTCTGGAAATTGGGCCATTGAAAAGATGGCCTTTTTGTTGTAAATCACCAGGACATTTGCAAACCAAGGAAGACTCCTGTCTTGCAAGATTGTGATCTCTGCAAGTTAACTATTTGTTTTTCTTTAACATTTGGTCCCTGTGGCGCCACCACCTAACTGCCCTGGTGGTATATGATTAAGTTGTTTTTTCAGGTTTTAGCTACTTTTCTAATTTCAAGTTACGTGCGCTCTGTGGGCTGGTTAGGGACACTCAGTAAAATGGCTTCCCGGCCTTCAGGATGGCCATTCTTATGCTAACCCACTCTTACAGAGCAAGGTGCCAGCTTTTGCTTTGCCAAGATGGCTGTACTTATGTCAGGGCTAGACTCAAGGTGGGTGGGTATAGCCTTGTTTTTCTTGGCCTCCACACTTGAAGCTGGTTTCCAGGACTTGTTTTTCAGTAGGGACAGTAAAATAGGTCCTTACAAAGCCTTATCCCTGGCCTCCTGAATCAGAACTTCCAGGGATGGACCAATGGCATGTATACATTTAAAAAGCTCCATTGGTATAATGTAGGGTTGGGAAGCATTGATAGAGGCCCAGCCAAGAAAGAGCTGAGTATACTAACCTCCAAGGATTGTTAAAACATAATAGAAATAAGTAGAAGTATAGCGCCAATTAAATCCAATTTCCAACCAAGTAATTACTATTTTTTGTGCATGCACGAGAGCGAGTTAGAGAGAGAATGCACGCACCAGAGTCGCGCCTGGGGCGGGGGCAGAGGAAGAGTGAGAGAGAATCTTAAGCAGCCCTCACAGCCAGCGTAGAGCCCAACACAGGGCTCGATCTCACAACCCTGAGGTCATGAACTGGGCTGAAATTGACAGTCAAATGCTTAATGGACTGAGCCACCCAGGTGCCCCTCCAACCAGGTAATTATAAAAGAACTTGTTGCCACACCTATGGAAGAAGACAGCATCCCTTAGGGGTTATGAGACCACTCCTACCTACGTGGCCCACCCTCACTCAATAATTGTTGAACAAATACTTAAGCAGATGATCTTGGAGTATATTAAACTAATACCCTGTCTGGAACACCAGGTAATTTTCCTTCCCAATACAAGTCTGTGCCTAAGAATAGGAAACATTACAAACTTTGGCATATTTCTTTTGAACAGTGGCTTCATTTTGTAAAATGGACATTTTAGGCTCATTACTTGTAAATTTACTTACTGTTGTGCTCATACTTCTTGTCTTCTTTCCGTTGTTTGGATGAGAGATATCCCTCCTGCTGACTTTAGGCTAATTCTCTGCCTGTGCCCAGGATCTCTTCTGACCTCTGAAATTCTCCCCTAATTTTCCTCTTTTGCTTCTTTTTCTTATATCTTCTACCTTTCCTTCCTCCCTGGGCCCTTCCTATTAGCATTTAAATATGCTGCATATCCAGCGTTGAGAACAGCACCTGGCTCCATGTGGACCATTAGGAAACATCAGTTGAATGAATGAATGGGCCAGTACTCAAGCTTACTTTATTCCCTGAAGTGCTTCTCTCAACTTTATATCCCTCTTTAGCTCTATCCTGCCTTCAAACAGCCACTCTTTACCATTTCTCATCTATTCTTTCTCAGTCTATAGAACCTGGCTTCCATCTCTACCATTCCTCCAAAATCTAGTGAAATCACTAGGGCCACCCAGGATATCCTTAGGTCTGTGTAAAAGGAATATTCTTCTTAGTCTTTTATCTTGATATCTCAGCAGAATCTGGCACTGTGATCTCTTCCTCCTCTTCAAAAACCTCCTTTGACAAGGCTCTATCCTGTTTTCTTTCTTCCTTTCAGGAGACTTTTCATTCTCTTTCATGAGCTCCTTCTTCCTCCTCTATCTATCATCCAGATGTTGTTCCTTGGTGTTCAACCCTAGAGCCTTCTCCATGTAACTCAACACATTTTTCTTGGGAAAGCAATTCCCTTCTATGGTGCTAATTACTTTCTGTATGCTCATAATCCTCAAATATGTACTTAAGTTCCAAAATCCCATCTTGAAAAGCTGACTCATGTATTTATCTATCAACTGCACATTGTCTCCCACGTACTTAAAAGTTCAACATGTCATAAATGGAAGTTACCATCTTCCCCAAATCTTCTTCTGTTCTTGTGTTTTCTATCTCTGTGTCTCTGTTTACCTGCCTGGCCTGAGCAGGGAACCTGAGTGTCATACTTCTCTTCCTCTCAATTTCTCTACTGTCTGCTCCCTGCCCCCAAATATTTCCTAGCAAACATTGTCTTAGATATATAGATATAGATATAAAAATATCTACAGATATAGATACAGAAATATCTATACACCTTGAATATGTTTATATTCTTGAATATACCTGGAATATGTTTATATTTTTAAATACATCTTGAATAGGTTTCCTTCTTTCCCCCCACTGTAACTGCCCTAGTTCAAGTTCTCATCAACTGTGCCTGAACTTACCACAAGTCCTCTCAACTCTTCTCGGGCTTCTCCACAATGTAACCAAAAGAATCTTTCTTAAATACAGATCTAGTGAAATCACTCCCTTGTTTAAAACACTTTCATGATCCTCCAGTACTCTTAGGATAATGTCTTTAACTGGTTTAGTTGGACCTGCATGATCTGACTCGTTTGCTCTGTTGGTCTCACTTGGAAGGTTCTTCTGAAGATTAAAGTGGATATATGGTATGTCATGGGCACTAAATAAGTAAGACTCCTTCACCTTTTAATTAAACCTCATTTTTACACATAAGGAAAATGAGACTTGCTGAGGTTAAGCGGTATGCCTTAATTCACATAGCTAGTGAATGACAGAGCAGGAATATTTGAGCACATCTAGCTCAGATAAAAGTCAGTTAAAATTCAGGAAAACACTGGCTAAAATTTATCTCGTCCTTCTGTGGATTTCTCAGCCATGAGGGAAGGAAGGACGTGCTTAGAAATATTTAGTTTTGTTTTCCCTAGCTACTTCCCAAAGCAGTAACTTGTTTACTTATTCTGACTGAGTATTAAATATCTGCTTTATTGGTTGACTATGTGATAATTCTTTCCCTTCTTCAAAATAATGTAATCATGGCCAAACCACAGTGAACAAACAAGATCATTAGGAGCTTTTCGAGTCACTGAAGTCTAAGCCCTTCCGGCTCCTCCCAGACAACCACCCTGCACAGAGCCTGAGTGAGACTACATGCTGAAGAGGTGCCAGAAGTTTCCGAACAGTGAGGCACAACTGGTTTCCTTAAATAAATGGCCTCTGTTCCAGTTCGATCACTCCGTTAAAATCAAGTGCAATATTAAAGGGCATACACAAATATGTCCTGTCCCAGCTAAGTTTTCCCCCTCTTGATAATGGTGGAGTAGAGGGAGTAGGGTGGGGTGGCTCCACTTGGGTATATTTTGTACTTTTTTTAAAATTTAAACTCAATTAGCCAGCTTATAGTACCTCATTAGTTTCAGATGTAGTGTTCAATAATTCATCAGTTGCATATAACACCCAGTGTTCATCACTTCATGTGCCCTCCTTAATGCCCATCACCCAGTTACCCCATCCCCCACCTACCTCCCCTTCAGCAACCCTCAGTTTGTTTCCTAGAGTTAAGAGTCTCTCATGGTTCCTCTCCCTCTGATTTCTTCCCATTCAGTTTTCCCTCCCTTCCCCTATGATCCTCTGCACTATTTCTTATATTCCACATATGAGTGAAACCATATGATAATTGTCTTTCTCTGATTGACTTATTCCCCTCAGCATCATATCCTCCAGTTCTATCCACGTTGATGTAAATGGTAATATTTCATCCTTTCGGATCAGTGAGTAATATTCTATTGTATATATATACTGCATCTTCTTTGTCCATCCATTTGTCAATGGACATCTGGGCTCTTTCCACAGTTTGGCTATTGTGGACATTGCTGCTATACACATTCAGGTGCAGGTGCCCCTTTGGATCACTACGTTTGTGTCTTTGGGGTAAATACCCAGTAGTGCAAATGTTGGGTCATAGGGTACCTCGATTTTTAACTTCTTGATGAACTACCATACTGTTTTCCAGAGTGGCTGTATGAAAAGCCCACAGCGAATACCATTCTCAATGGGAAAAAACTGAGACTTTTTCCCTAAGGTCAGGAACACACCAGGGATGCCCACTGTCAGTAGCTGTTAACATAGTACTAGAATTCCTAGCCTCAGCGATCAGACAACAAAAAGAAATAAAAGTGCTTGGGATGTCACATCCTTATTGGCAAAGTAGAAGTCAAACTCTTGCTCTTCGCAGAAGACATGATACTTTATGTGGAAAACCCAAAGACTCCATCCCCAAACGGCTAGATTTCAAATTCTGTCCTTTTTAACATAGCAATTAGAAAAGGCAGTTTCAGCCATTTTTAGGAATATATTTGAATTTATAAGTACTGTGCTTATAGATGTTAGAAAGGAATTGGTATTATTTATGCAGGTCTCAGTCTTCCTAGCTTGTTAATTTCCTATCAGTGTTAACAGGATATAAACAATATGTCATGGCCCACCTCCAAGAGCTCCTCCCATATCATAGCAGGGTTGTCTGTCTGACCAACAGAATATAGAAGAAGTAATGTATGTTACTCATGCAGTTAGGTTATAAAAGACATTATAGCTTCAGTCTCTGTTTTCTCTCTGATCACCCCCTCCGGAGGAAACCAGATGTGGTGCTGTTAGCAATCCCATGGAGAAGACCACATGGTGAGGAAATGAAGCCTCCCAACATAGTGGCCTTGTGGGTGAGCTTAGAGCAGATCCCAAGCCAGAACCATCCAGGTAAACTAATCTTAGATTCCCGATCTTGGAAACTGTGAGATTTTAAGCTTCTAAGTTTTAGAGTCATTGATTTTGCAGCAATAGGCAACCAATACACAACAGTTGGTGCTCACAGAAATACACATTCTTTGCTCATTACAGTTGTGTTTATTTCACAGAACAAAACTGCAGAGGAAAAGAGCTAAGCTTTTCTGCTTACCTATTTATCAATAAGTAAATTCTCCTACTCTCAGCTCTTTTCTTTAATATCAAGGCATTCTACATACCATGAAGAATATTTTTAAAGTGAAGGTCACAAAAGTTACCTCTTTTTGGGAAATTCTGACCTTTGATGAACTTACTTTTCTTTATTGATTGGCTGGACATTCATCCTACTCGTATGTTGTGAACATATGTATAAAACCCTTGCTTTAGAGATTTGATGTTTACTGTTGATTTACATTGTGCAAGCGGTTCTGATTTTTCATTTTTTGAACATCTTTCAAATCTTGGTCATTAAAAACATGCTTGCTCATAAAAATCAGCCTTAACTTAGGAAAATAAAAGGAAATACATTAAGACATAACCTAGCAAAACAAATGTCTAAAATAAGTTCCTCCATCACAGGAGTAAAGAAAGAACCCTTTGATGATGATGATGATGATTTTAGTATCATCATTTATATTATTATTATTACAACTACTATTATTTTTGTCATTGAAGATGCAGTCATGGATTAAAGGCATAATATCTGGACACATCCTATTGTGATGGGAGGCCCAATCTTTAGTGTATCCATAATGAATTCTGAGATTTTTCTGACATCTCCCACTGGCAGAATCAGACTTGTTGTTTTACTCTTTACCTACGATTTTTAGAAGTTTGGACCAATACTCTGGCTAAGAAAGGATATAAAATCCTCCCTCCTTTCTCAGATGGGTGGCCTTCTGATATTTGGCACAGCTCTCGGGATTGATGTCATTTTCTTTAGTTTAGCCAACTGCTAAGATTTCGATGTATCATAAAAAGAGTATCGTAACGGAAGTAGGCAAGAACCTTGCCATGACAGTGTGTGCACCGAAGGAGTCCTACCTGTGGTGCTGCCACCTTCCTGTCTGGAGGTTTCCATCTGAGGATGCTGCAGGACCTCTCTAGGAGGGCTGCAGGGCTTAGGGCTCTGCTGGAGAAAAGGACACCCCTTTCCCCAGGCTGATGATGAATTTACCTTCTTTAATTCCAAAACAGTGGCCCCACTCCATCAGGGTGATGTGCTTATCCTTGTTGGGGTCACACTCCTCAAAGAAGCGAGTTATGCAGTGTTCCATGGGCACCAGAGATGCTCGCAAAGGAGCAAGCTCAGAATGAGTCAAGACTCTGCAATAAAGTGAATGACACTATGTTAAAGAGTAGCTTATATATTAAAGTTAATTTTTAGGATAACCAAGGTGTTTTTCTTCCACAAGGTTGATAAGTATGCCAAATAAATAGTATACTCATGAAAAACTGCAAATGAAATAAACTATTTAGGGGTAAGATAGACAGTGCTTGGGATGTCACAAGGTTTCCTTCCTCACTGGGAAGTATCCTCCCACCATCTTAAATTTATAGGGATGCCCCCACCACATGTTTTTACAACCTGGCTCTTACCCACTGACCACAACTGATTGTTCTAGGTGTAAGCATTTGACCCAAGTTGGGCCAATCAGCTTATCTTGGGAATTTAGGATCAAGAATGAGAAAGAATTGAAGGAGTTTCTGTTGCAGGCTAGGTCTTAACACCTAAACTTGGGAACCGTGGTGTGGCCATATTCTGTTCTTTTCAAAACAGTTTTCTGTTTAGACACCTAACCACATATTTTTGGGATTGCAGTGTTCTAAATCAGAGCTAGGAAACTTCTAAATTTGTTTAGAATTATCTTTGTACAGATAACTAAGACATTATGTCAGGGCAATGACCTAGTAATGGAAAGGTAAAGAGTTTTTACCTGTCCATAGGATGTTGGTCGAGTTCACCAAACTGCCAGTGCACAGGATATACATACATGTGGTAGTTTTTCTTAAAGTCTCTTAAGAGAAGGTCAATGGAATGGTCCCCAGCCAAGAGCCTCTTTTCATCCAGGTAAATTTTCTTGACCTGGTATTAGGAAGGGAGAAAATCATCAGGGAATCAGACAAGTGTAATTGAATTACCATTTGCTAAACTTTACTTAAAGAGTAATAGTGACACGACAGAGGAAAATAAGCCCAGACCATCATATGAGACCAAATAAAATACTTTTTCTTTTTTTTTTTTAAAGATTTTATTTATTTATTCGACAGAGAGAGAGATCACAAGTAGGCAGAGAGGCAGGCAGAGAGAGAGAGAGAGAGAGGAGGGGAAGCAGGCTTCCTGCTGAGCAGAGAGCCCGATGTGGGGCTCGAACCCAGGACCCTGGGATCATGACCTGAGCCGAAGGCAGAGGCTTAACCCACTGAGCCACCCTGGCGCCCCTAAAATACTTTCTAATTAACACTATCGATTTTCTTAGTTCTACAGAGAATAACAGCTAACATTTAAAAAAAAAACCAAAAAACCAAAAACCCACAACCTGTGGTTTTCAGAAGAGATTTAAGTATTTTTTGATTTTTCTTTTAACCAGATACTATTCATCACAGTAGGAAAAGGTTTTAATGAAAGGGGCTGAACTGACTCACGCAAAAGCACTGGTTAGTAAAAAGTCTTCTTTTTCCCCTGGTGGCATACTCCATTCTTAGTTCTCTGTGTATTTTTGTCCAGTGTGTGCTTACAATCAGTTTAGCTGTTGTGTGACACCACTTGGCCATTCTCATTAGAATTTCTCTGTTTTGTATCTAATGCTCTCAAGGTTTTCATGGTGATATATTAAAGAGAGAGGACAGACATTATTTCCAGGCAATTCATGTAAAACTCTCAACTTGTGATGTTACTCATGAACTAACTGGAAGCAATTTGAATAGAACTTCTACTTATTCCCAGGGCCTTCTCCACCAACCTCCCTCCTTGTTATCATGGATGAACTTCCTGTGCTCTGACTATAAGCTCGACCTTTCACAGGTGCTCAGGAGCCTGCCTACCCCTTTTCACCTCTTCAAGAACACTCAGTGGCAGCTGGGCAACTTTTCTACCCCTTATTAGTTTTTCCTTCTTTACAGGATTACTGGAGAGGCATACAAACGTTCTCTACCATCTCCCACTGGTAGATGGGACTCATATTCCCTTCCATCTGCCCCCCCATTTCACTTTTCACCTTTATAGCAAATGCTGTGAAAATATTGTCTGTATTTGCTGCTTCCACATCTTTTCTCCTATTCTCTTTTGAACCCTGACCACTCAGGCTTTTCTCCTCTCCATTCTGCAAAAACAGCTTCTGTCAAGGTCAACTCTGGGACTACCACATGCCAAATCAGTGGCCCACTCAGTCCTCATCTTAGAGCCTGTAAACAGCATTTGACACAGTTAATTCACAGCTTCCTTTTTGCTTAATTTTTTCTTCAGAGCATGTTTTAATCCCATCTGATTTTTCTTACACATATGTTTGCATATTTCTTCACATGTTTATATATGTGGATGTATGTTCATATTTGCAATATGTATATACATACATACATCTACACACACACACACACTTATTTGTTCAGAGTCTCTTTGTCTAGAATGTAAGGTCATGAAGGCAGAGATTTTGTTTGGTTTATTGCTGTATCTCCAGTACATAAATGAATTCCAGCTACCTAAGATGCACTCAATAGCTATTTGATGAAAGAATTTTCTCTGAGAACTTCTGGAATAAATATTCTAAACTTTAAAAACTTGCTATATTACTGACTTTGCAAGTAATATAGCATAGTAAGGAATTTCTCTTATACCATAAATCTGTATGGCCTAGGAAGGCAGAAAATATGTTTAAATTTAAATACTATGCCTGGCCCTGAATATAGAAATGCTGAATTAAGGTTTACTTTGCTCAACCAGGGCTTGCTCTGGGCGTGAGTTAAAGAGTCCTTGCTCGGGCCACCGCCCTTTGAGTAGGAATGGGGTGGTTTGGCCATGTCTCAAGCCTTGTGGCATGAATGGTGACCCCTACTATTCTATTAGTACGAATGAACTTACCAGGTGCAGGGGGAGGCAAAGTGGGCTCTTGCTGATATGCAGAGGATGGTAGGTCCCTCTTCCCCCAACCCATACATCTTTTTTCCTCAGGCCCTGTAGGTAGACACTTAGGGATCTGACCCCCGGATGACTTTGGATAACTTACTTTATTTCTCTGCTTCTCGTTTAGATATCCAGCATGTTCAGGGTTTGCCTCATAGAGCTGCATGAGGATATTCTTGAGCCAGTCTCTCATCCTTAGGGGAAACTGAGTCACTTCAAAGTCTGTACAAATAGGAATGGCTGTTCCAAGAGGAAAGAAAAGGGATTTTTTTTAAAGACTATTTATTTATTTGATAGAGAGAGAGACAGCGAGAGAGGGAACACAAGTAGGCGGAGTCAGAGAGGGGGAAGCAGGCTTCCCGCCAAGCAGGGAGCCTGATGCAGGGCTCGATCCCAGGACCCTGGGACCATGACCTGAGCCGAAGGCAGACGCTTAACGACTGAGCCACCCAGGCGCCCCAAGAAAAGAGATTTTAACCTTTAGGTCCTACTCCTATCTTAAAGCAAGTTGTCACAACAGGAAGTCTAACAACATCCGGTGGCCGAGCGCTCCCTCACTGTCTTACCACCACAACAGTGTGCTTAACCATGGCGGCCCAGCAGGACTGCCTAGCGTGCTTTATAAACACCCCAGACACGGCTTCCATTCAAGGAAATTCTGATGTGATTGCTTCGGAGTGGAGCTTGGGCATCAGGATGTTTTAAAAGATCCAAAGAAAATTTTGATACACAGGCAAGGCTGAGAACCACTGTTCTAGAATCAGAAAGTCGGCATGTAGAGGTAGAGGACACAAGAACTCTTCATTAGTAGAAAAAAGACAAAAGTGGAAGTTAGATTATTCTGTGGTAACAAATAATGTTCAATCTCAGTGGCTTAAAAGAACAAAGGGTTTGGTTCTTTTTCTTAGTTTTATTGAGATGTAAGTGAGTAAGTTCAAGCTTACTGTGTAAGTTCAAGGTGTACAGCCTAATGCCTGACATCCATATTTTGTGCTAGGTCTACTACAATAAGTTTAGTTAACTGTTATCATCTCATCCAATCACAAAAATTTTTACTTTTCCTTGCACGAGAACTCTCAGGATCTACTCTCTGAGCAACTTTCAGATGTACTATTTAGCGGTGTTAACTACCATCACTGTTTTGGACGTTTGAGTCCAATACAAGTTGGCAAGAGGGCTCTGCTCATGGCAGTCTCTCTGGGGCTCAGGATCATGAGGACACTACCATCTCCAGACAAGGCTGGGGCAACATAGACAACCACACACTAGCTCTTAAATACATCTGCCCAGAACTCACATGGAGGCTTTTGACTGAAATTTCATTGAGCAGCTCATATGGCCACATTTAACATCCAGAGGGCTGGGAAGTTTAATACTCCTGTGCATCAGGAAGGAGAAGAGAACTGGAAATATTAGTGAGCATGGTTAATGTGGAGAATTACTTAGTGATAAGGAGATCCAAACACACTTGAGAGTATCTTGGGGGAAGGAAGACAATTAAGAAAACTTCTGGAAGGATATATTGTTATAAAACTTCTTGGCGGAGACTTAACATACATTGGAAAGAGGACAAGTAATTTAGCAAAATTCCAATGACTTGTCTCAGTTATTAAGTGGTAACATTACCATAGTGGTTCTGAACCCTGGCTGCACGTTAAAATTGTCTAGGTTACTTTAAAAACAAATGAAAAAACAATGCCAAAGCCCCAACCCCGTCCAACTCTATCAGTCTCTTATAATTAAAGCCTGGACATTTTTCTTTTACTTTACTTTACTTTTTTTTTTTTTTTTAGGTATTTTTTAAAATTTATTTTGACAGAGATCACAAGTAGGCAGAGAGGCAGGCAGAGAGAGAGGAGGAAGCAGGCTCCCCGCCGAGCAGAGAGCCCGATGTGGGACTCAATCCCAGGACCCTGGGATCATGACCCGAGCTGAAGGCAGAAGCTTTAACCCAGTGAGCCACCCAGGAGCCCCTGGGCATTTTTTTTTCTCTTTTTCTTTTTTAAAGTCTCTCTAGTAGATTTTAGTGAGCATCCTAGGTTCAGAGCTATATTATTAGCCTTTTTCCGTTTGCATGTATAAGTATGTATATATATTATTCAGATATGCAGAGATTCACCCCAATCCTCTCAGCAATGGTGGTTGGCAGAATAGTGATGGAATCTTACATTTGCAGGCTCCAAAATAATCCAGCTGTAGTTGGTGCCCTTTTTTGGTCCCTTCCAGTTTACATTTAGTAGCAAACAGATGACAGGAGCTAGGATAGGTCTGGTTGTCAGTGCCACAAACCTAGGACAGACAAGCGTGAGAAAAAGCTCATGTTCCTGAATGTACACTGGGGAAAGACCCTGCTCCTTAAAGTTTATAGACTGACAGATCAACTGTGCCAACAATGTGGTCAGGTAAGTGAAGTTATTAAGATGATAACTGTCCCATTTGGTAAAAAAAAGGAAAAGAAAAGAAAAACCAACTAAATTATACCAGGGTGAAGAATTTAGCTTTAGATAAGCTCAGTAGAATGCAAACTGCAGATGTTCTGAGGATACAATGAATTTTAAAATGAGTTCTAAAGATCAATGCCATTATTACCTTTTTAGGGCACTGTAGAAACTCCTTGGTTTTGCTGGTATTTGTTCCTGTTCAACATTATTTCAAGTATTAGATGATAACCAGGACATCTGTCATTTTTTGGTTTTTTCTTTTGCCAAATATTTCAATTGCAAACCACTTTCATTCAAATTGCTATTTGGGACCCTTTAGAGACCCTTTTGTAGAATACTTACCTGGTCAAGGAGTTTTGTAGGAGGACAAGTCACTGAATCTTGGCAAACACAGTGGGGTTTTCCCTGTTGGTCAGCCTTACAGATGTGTCCTCTTTTACATTGGAAGTTCATGCAAGAATCTAACAGAAAATTTTGGACAAGAAGCATAAGCAAAGCTGAACTGAGTATGCAATCTCAAATTCATCCAGATGATTAGCTCTGTTTGCATTAAGGAGAAAAAATTTGGGAAAATATTAGAAACCATTTTAATGGACATGTTAATGTCAAGATAGGGCCCTCTGGCATTAGACTGTTTTACACAATAGTTAAGATTTTCTGTGCAGTTTGAATTGGGAATTTAAAAACAACAATAACAACAACAACAACAACAAAACCAAACAAACAAAAATTAAAAAGAACAAACGCTCTTCTTGGCCTGCCTACAATGGCCATAGTCTGGAGTCTATAATTCAAGGCTGTCCAAGTTGGTCAGAAGTTAAATAAGTCATGAAATTTTTATCATGTTGAAATTAAAAATGTTTGTGATTGGGTATACAATTGGGAATTAGGTCTGAATTAAATAAGGTGTCTAAATTCACTAATAAGTTATGGATTTGAGATTAAATAAGGTAGAATTCATTCTTCTCAAAAGCAAAAGGATTTTGGAAAAAAGAAGAATCTAGCTTTCATACTAGTATTACAATAAGACTTCCAGTTTGTAAACACATTTGCCCATAGTTGTATATCAGATGTGTGCAAGCGAATGTCAACAACTTATGAGAACATTTCCTTGGGGAGGATTTGGGAGAGGAAATTTCTGTGAAGCAGTGACAAATGATGGAATGGGGACAGCCTAAGTAACCATTCCATTTCTTCCTTGATACTGCCACAAGCTGCCTGCTTAGCCCGTACTCACCCCTACCATGCACCATTCTGTTGTCTTCATATGAACTTTCATCTTCTTTCGGTGAGCTCTCTGCTTTCTTGGCCTTTATAATAACAAGAGCAGAAGCTGAAGTCGATTTAGGAGAAAGCCATCATAATTTGTATTCCCACTGCATACCTTCACAAAGCTTTTCATACCCAAATCATTTCAGATCTCAAAAAGGTACCAGCTGTAATTGTGAAAATAGCAACACTTGGAGAACAGGAGCCATTTGTGTCTTCAACTGGATTCAGTGCTATATCTCTGGGGATGACTCAATCAAAATTGGAACTAACATCTGGAGCAAAGTTGGAACCTTCCCTTTGGATTTGGGAAAACAGTAGAAATGTAGTATTATCGTGTGATTCCATAGTTAAGACACATTTACATCAGTAATCCCTATGAAGCTGTTGATAAAGTTTTCTTATCAGATTCCCTTTTTTTTTTTTCAAGATTTACTTTTTTATTTTAAAGAGGGAGAGAGTAAGTGGGGGGAGGAGGAGCAGGGGGAGAAGGAGAGAGAAACTCAAGCATGTTCCATGCTAAGCGTGGAGCCCTACATGGGGCTCAATCTCACGATCTTGAGATCAGGACCTGAATTGAAACCAAGAGTCGGATGCTTAACCAACGGAGCCACCCAGGGGCCCCAGGGTTCTGAAGGGTAATAAAACTCTTACCATAAAATGGCAGCAGAGGGCTCAGAAAGCAAGGTTACTGTTGACTTTGGCCACCAAAAGCTGTCAAGTCCTACTGGGTGGCTGCTAGTGTTTTGCATGAAAGCTCGGAATGATTAAAACCCAATAACAATATGGTTCTCCCCAACTCCCACTCTGCTGAGGTTTGCTTAATAAAGTTATAGCTGAAGTCTTTATTCTTAATCCTTATAGTTAAATCAACAGACATTCCTGGATCTCTTACTATGTTAGAGGCATTTTGCTAGACATTGGTGATTCAACTTGAATATTACATTGCATCTACTCTCAAGACATTGGAGCAATAGTTGTCAGTGTCTCCCAACCCTCAGATCTGTCAGAATTTACCATTCTAGTTCACTCCAGCCACTTTCAATTGCCTGTATCTGTGCCTCTGTGCCCCAAATATCATGGCAATCTATCTGGCCTGCTCAAAGGAGAGACCAAAAGTGCTGGGGAATTAATACCTCTCCTAGCAATTCTCAGTCTGCATAAAGCCCTAGCTCCCTTGCTCTCCAGATGGGGTAATTCAGAGAAATGTGCTTTAATTATGTACCTTTAATTAGCTTCCTTTCCTTCCCTGTATCATGTTCCACTCCTCTTTGTTCCCTGAACTTGTCAAACTGTACTAAAATCCAGGATCTGCTTCTAGGGGAACCCAAACAAAACAGGCACTTTCAGCCTAGTGATGAAGATACAGAAGGAAATAAGTAATCTTGATGTATTTTCATAATGTGCCGATAGAGATAGGCATAGGAGACTGTGAGAGCACAGAGAAAGACCATGGCTATGTCTTGATAAAGCTAACTGCTCTATCGGAAAAGCATTATTGTAAAGAGTCTCACCTCTTGGTATTCTCCAGGCTCACTGGCATCTACGTTCCCATTCTCATGTGCTCTCTCTCTCTCTTTTTCTTCTTCATATTTGAGGTTATAGGCAATGGATTGAGATCTTTCAGCCTCTACGAAGGTCTCACTTGGGATGAATTCGTAGTCATCACCTGCATCATGTCTGGGGTCATCATCACCATCAGCATTAGCTCCGTGATTTCTGGGCATGATGTTACCAGCTTCAGTAGGCTCCAAAGGCAGAGCTTCAGAAACAGACTTCTTATCTATCTCCTCATGGTTGCTGATAACATCAGGTTTTTCTTCTTGGCTCTGCCATTCAGCATCTTGATTGTGCTTGTTAATTTTTGATGCAGATTCATCTTCCATTTCTGCGTTGGAACTATCCTCTTCTTGTTCTTGGTTACCCTGATCAAATTCATCTTTCTGCATCTTGCTTACTTGAGTTGGCTGACTGGACTCTTCCAAAACATCATCAGATTGGGTACTGTCTTCTTCCTCCTTGCTGTTAGAATGCTCCTTGGGAAGTTCTCTCCCCCTTTCTTGGTTATCGTTGTGGGTACCAACTTCTCCGGGTTCTTCTTCCCCTTCCTCTTCTCCATTGGGAATATTTGGATCCTGCTCTTGGTTTCCTTGATCACTTACATCTTGGCTATCTTTGTTGCTCCTATTCAGCTGAGGATGTAAATCGTTTATTGGTTGTTCCTGTTCTTTTTCTGTTTTTGTAATGCTTTCTTGTTGGTTAGGATCTATAGTGGAACTAATATTAGGAGCAAAGGAATCAATGTTCTCTGGGACTTTTTTCTTTTGAGGCTCACCCCCATCTTCTTGTAGGTCCAATGTACCTTCAGACGGTATATACTCCAAATTCTCACTTAAGTCACTTTCACTTTCCTCTTCATCCTGTAATCTGAGCTCTGGGCTGTAACTCTGGTCCTGATCTGCTGACTGGTCATGATTTTCCTCCTTTGACTTTAGTACTGAAGATTTTTCAGCCTTAAAAGAAAAGAAGTTTACTCTTGAAACAAATGATAATGGAATATCTATATTTTATTTATAATTCATAAGCCAACACTTAATATTATTACTCTCTATCATCACATAATATCAAGTAAATTCATATAGGATGTTCTCCACATTCTATAGCTAAGAGTTTAACCTGAATTCAAATTTTGTGATATGACATGATTATATAGCACCTTGGCCGAAGGTGTAAAACTTATTCTCACAGTTCTTCTGGTGATTGGAGACAGTTGATGTGTTCACTGTCTTTTAAAAATTAAACTGAGATTAGTGAGAATGAGGTAATATCCTTGACTACGCTTTGAAATCGAGACCTTTGGAAAATTTTAAAATTGTAACAGTGTAACCATGTTACTTTTACCTTATGGTTTGGATGATCTACAGACACTGCAATTTCCTTTTCATTTTCTGCATCTTCAACCCTTAACATGGGGATTGCAGTGTTGTTAGGTGTTACTAGTATTTTAGCCTGTTGGATGGAACTCAAGGAATCAGCAGTTGGTTTGGAATGATCAGACAGGAACCTTGCACTTGTCTGAAAAAATTAGAAATTAGCTCATGTTATTCATGTCTAGATGTTAACATTTAAAATTTCCAGTTACTCTTTTATTGTCATCATTATTAGTAGCAATATGCTTCATACATAATATCACTTAAAAGATACTTTCGGGGCACCTGGGTGGCTCAGTGGGTTAAGCCTCTGGCTTCGGCTCAGGTCATGATCCCAGGGTCCTGGGATCGAGTCCCAAATTGGGCTCTCTGCTCAGCAGGGAGCCTGCTTCCTCCTCTCTATCTCTGCCTGCCTCTCTGCCTACTTGTGATCTCTCTCTATCAAATAAATAAATAAAATCTTAAAAAAAAGAGACTCTCTAGAATTTTTAAAAATATAAGCAAATGTCCATATTATAATGTTAAATGAAAACAGAATCACAAACATATTTAAGAAAATGTTATATATGCAGAGACTAGGTGAAAATGGAGCAAAAATTATTTCAATAATAGTCATCTTTGAGTTTTGGAAGTATTTTCTGTGCTTTTCAAACTTTTAAAAAATATAATATTCATACTTTATAATTTTGAGAACTGTTGTTTAGCAGAAAGTCCAAGTGAAACTAAATTAACCAAAGGATGTAACACTACATTTCCTTAAGTTAACTTTTAAGTAACTGCTGCTAATTAGCAGAAAAGATATAAACTTTTTATTCAATATTTATTTTCTTAACAGTATCAGCCTTATATCCAACAAGAAATCTTACAGTAAAAAATAATTTAATGTGGAACTAATTCAAAAGTTGTGTGAAACAGTATACTTCATTCTAGTCAAGAAGAGGTATGGAGTATTATTTCAACTAGAGGGATGGCTCTATTTCTAGCAAGACTAAAGGCCTAGATGAAGAGCCGGCAGTGATTCAATGGAGAAGTTTAACAATGGACTTAGAAGAGATCTCCCTTCAAGTCTTGACTCTGTTATTAGGAATCTGTCACTTGACAAACTGTAAATCTCTACCCTGTCATCTAACAAGTTGAAATAAGCAGAAATATCAAGATAAGTTTACACATATATTAAAGTCTGGAAATTGAAAAAAACTACCCAAGTGAAAAAATGACTGTTGTTAGCAGTGGTATGATACAGTGGTAACACTGTGAACTGTCTGATACTGTAAGCAGGCATTCACCACAAATCTTTATCGGAGAGATACTATGGATGCTCAGATGTCAGCAGATCTAGGTGTAAGTACAGAACTCAGATTCTATTTGCACTGACTTGTCTTTATGATTACATTCTGTTGTACTGATTATATAAGGAAAGACATGGCATACAAGATTCATTTTAGATGCTGTTTGCTCTCTTGCTTCTTATCACCTTCTCAACTAAAAGGAGTAATGATATTTGAAAAAATTTCGAAAGAAGCCATTTATAAGAGAGAAAGGAGAAAGAATGGTGGCCAGTCTGGCAGATTGCCAGCAGAGACATCATGGAAGGCAATGGAAGGAGATTTTAGCTTATTAGTGGGGAACTGCGCCCCCTCTCTGCACCCTTCTTCCTCTGCTCTGCCTCCTTAAGCTGGAAGAAATGCATAAAAAGCACGGCAGCTTTTCTTCTTTCAGAAATTTTCTGAAATCAAATTCTATTTTATTATTATCCCCACAGCTATAACAACATAACATCTGGAAATTTGTGTGGAATCTCCTAACCACACAGAACCCACTTACTTGTGTAGAATTCAGGCAGGTGAGGAAAATGATAGAAGATTTTTAATGGGTAAACCGTATGAGAAGATATTTAGCTTTTTAGCATCTGACTGGATCTGCACAAGGAACTGTCCTAAAGAAAAAACATCTAAAATGTGTCTACATTGTAGATGTGTTATTCAAACATTTGGTTGAGAGACACTTTTGATGTCTGTTTACATAGTGGCAACAGCTGCAAGGGCAAAACACATTTTTAGGAGAAAACAATGGGTCTGTGGAAGCTTCTTTCTGTGCTGAACATAATTTATCCCACTTTTGTAATTTCAGAGGACAATGTATAATTTCAGCTGGAGTAGCTCCAGTTACTTAAGCATAAGCCCTAGCAGTGTTGTCATACACTCTGTTTTCTAAGAACTGCCTGGTCTGGGCGGCATGATGTTTGTCTTTGCTGACACATCTGTCAACCAAATGTTAGCCACCAGCTATCTGAAAACCAAGGACAGAAGCCTAGACAGAGTAGAGAATGAGGAAGAGAAGGGATGAGAGAAATTACTTTGTTTCTTTAGAGGAGACTGATTCCTCCATTTGGTGAAAAAGAAAAAAATGGCACAAATCCTTTGGTTTGATTATAGATTAAGTGGATGATGATCATCCAAGCCATGGTTCTGCTAACAACAGCAACAACAAACACTTTCAGGTAATTTTAAGGGGGCTGACATGGTCTCAAATGATTCTGATTTGTGTGTAGACAATTTATTGCTGTGTGAATGGTGGGGCCAGTGTATCTGAGCATGAAGAAAAAAAAATGTTCTAGTTCTATTTTCAACAACGTCCACACCACCCCCCACCTCCAAGGATGTGTTAGGAGCTGATTTATAATCACGATTCCACTTCCTGCCCCTAACCCATCGGTTCCTGTTTTATTACAGACTCAGAATTGATCAGCCAGTATATATTTGAACTCGAAGGAAATGCTGCTGAAGGGTATGGGTATGCACTCCCAAGACTTCTCATACTAATTTCTTGGGCTTCTCATGCTAAGTGATGAATTTTCGTAAGACAATTTATTTCTTCCCGTTCTCGTTGGCATTTATGCCCTGGTATATCCCCTTTCTAAAAACTGATAATTGACATTTTCAGCTTTTGATTTATTCTATCTTGTGGAATCTGGTAGTTCTGAAAGAAGTATTCTTTTAGAAAGTATTTTATCTCAATTTTTCTAGTTGTTTGTTCCCTGCTTGGGAAAAAAATAACATTAAAATTAAAAAGAGAATTTCAAACCACTATATGCACACATTTTCTTTTTAAATGGAGGATGTCTAAATTAAATGTCAGGAAGGAGAGATGTAACATCAGAAAAAAAGGATATTTACCGGGATTGCAGCTGCAGTTCCCAAAATGTATAGGAAAAAAAGCACAGTCTTCATGTTTTCTAGGCCTGTGAACCAAGAAGATAATTAGCAGTGGTGGGTAAAATTTCCTTGTGAAAGATTAAAAGATAATCTCAGCAAATATTGAGCTTGATATTGATCCTTACATTTAAAGGTGATTATTGTCTTTGTGTACACTAACATATCTGGAAAAATGGATTAACGAGTTTTTACCCAATCGTGTCTCTGTGAGAATGACTCCTTGATTTTCTGGCCCAGCTGTGTTTGGCAGAACTTACCTCTCTTTATGCTTGTGTTTCCTTGAATAGAGGCGCTATGCAGATTTGGGTCTTAAGATTTGTGAGTGTTCACAGTGAAGAGAAAAGGGACAAAGTGAAATAGTATAGTATGTCAGGTTGGGATAAAACAACCCGCCTCTTCGGTGGTGAAGAAACACATACATTCAATGCAGAGTTTTAGGAATGAGACATTGTGCTGCCTAAAGCAGTCATCAGTGTTCCTCTAATTCAGAGGTCTCACACTGGCAGTCTGTGTGGGTGGGTGGGGGCCTGCAGATGGGTTTGGTTTGGTAGGCACTGGGTATTTTAAAACAGCATTTTAAAGTCCAAAGGTTTCAGGTAAAAACCCAGATCTGAACAACAATAACAAAAAAACAAAGCAAAAACTCCACCCTCCCCCACCCCCCGCAACCCCCCAGATCTGCAGTTTCTCCTGAACCACTGGGCCTCTTAGCAACCACTGGTCTTCCTGGCAACAGCCAGCTGGATCTGAGCAGAGGCTCTCCTCCAAAAGAAGAGCTGGCATTTGCCCCTGGTCTGTTTCAGTTCTGCTATTTGCTTTGAATTGGAGTTTGTTCTAAATGAACTTTTTCAGTTGAGAGATGAGGCAAGAGAAGCTCAAAGAGGCGAAGTAAATTGGCCTCCTGGGGAATTCTCTTAAAAGGAGTGGGTGATGTACATTTCCCTGTGGAGTATTTCTAAACCTGGCAATCCAACTCCATCTGGGATTAGGAACAGAGTTTCTAGTCTTTAAAAGATATTCTCTGGGTCTCCTAGAAATAGTAGGTGACTCTTTTAAATTATTTTTGCAATCTTTTATACATAAATGTATCCATAGAGCTTTAAATAATATTTTGAGGTTTATAAAGAATGTAAACAGTTTCTTCTGCTGGTTACCTCAATATTTCAAAACAGATGCTTAAATAGACGTTTAAAATAAATACATATTTAAAAACATATTAATGTTAAAAATTATTCTATTGATTTAATACTGTAATAGCTATCGCTTAACACACATGCCATATGCATGCACACACATGCACAAACATACTCTTCTCCTTCCCCATTTCTCTTCCTAAACTAATGACATCACAATTCTTACTTAAATCACTATATAACATTTACGAATAATGTGTATATTCCTCGCAGTTGAGCCAAGTAGTAATTTCCTGTGTTGAACCACACTTACATTTATTTCTTGAATAATATTTTGTTTTGTCTGGCCCTAGAAATTGCCTCCTCTTTTTTTTTCTTTTTAAGATTTTATTTATTTATTTGACAGAGAGAGATCACAAGTAGGCAGAGAGGCAGGCAGAGTGAGAGGGAGAAACAGGCTCCTGGCCGAGCGGAGAGCCTGATTCGGGGCTCGATCCCAGGACCCTGAGATCATGATCT
>NW_019154087.1:41284449-41326935 GCF_002288905.1 Enhydra lutris kenyoni | reverse complement strand
TATTCTTTTTTTTTTTTTTAAAGATTTTATTTATTTATTTGACAGACAGAGATCACAAGTAGGCAGAGAGGCAGGCAGAAAGAGAGAGAGGAGGAAGCAGGCTCCCTGCAGAGCAGAGAGCCCGATTTGGGGCTCAATCCCAGGACCCTGGGATCATGACCTGAGCCGAAGGCAGAGGCTTAACCCACTGAGCCACCCAGGCGCCCCCATGTATACTTATTCTTCCCCAATTTTCCAACAACATTTAAAAACTCCTTTTAATATGGTAACGATGGCAACACTAGAACAACAACAAACCCCTAAGAAAATCCCCAAGGCTTATTTTCCCCTTGGAGTTGTGTCTCCCAGGTGTTGGCTGTCTTGCTCCACATGACTGACGCACCCAGGCAGCCGGCCTGCTTTCCTCCTGGCGGGCTAGTCACCACCTCCCTGGGAATCCCCTTTCCTTTGCTCTTTTCCTGGGTTTCAGTTTTTGCTTCCTGGGTCCCATATGTTTTTCTTTTTTTGGTGTCTTCCTTCATTTCACTGAGCATATCCTCCAGAAGCTTCCAAAAGAAACAATTTATACGGGACAGAAGTTTTGAGACGTCGCATATTAAGAAAACATGAGTATTTTATCCTTCCCTTGATACAGAATTTTAGATCAGAACATTGGTTTTCTCAGAATTTTAAAACATATTCCATTTTCTTTTAGTTTCCTGTATTGCTAGTGTAAGGACCTATTTAGCCAGAGCGACTCCATCTTGGTTAAAAGCCATTTTGTCGTTTGTGCAGTAAAACTTAAACTGACCCTGCCTCCCTCCCCGCAGAGAAACTTACTTAGAAGCAAGTCTGGGAAACCAGTAAAATATGGTCAGCCAGTTCCTAATAACAGAGCCCAGAATACAAGGCCAGGTCGGCCAGTTCTTGATAACAGAGCCCAGAATACAAGGACGAGTCGGGCCAGGTGGAGACATCCAATCAGTAAGAAACACACATACTTTTTCCCTAACCACCAAAGAATGTAAACCCCGCCGTTTGGGCGCCAACCTTGAGCACCAGTTCTGACCAGAGTAATAGGTTAGGTCAAACAGCTACTATAGGGTAAATTGTAATTCAATTGGCCACCTGCGTGTGACCTAGCATGACTACACTCTCATTGGCCACCTATGTGTGGCCAGACTTTTGCTCTATAAAAGGTAGTCTGTAAGATGGGGAGGGGTCGGCCTCCACGGAAGCGGCCCTGACCCGTCAGTCAGTCAATTCTTGAGCCTGTAAGCTGGGGGTGGTCGCTCTCTTCGGAGACAGCCCTGGCCGGTTAGTCTGACTTCTAATGCTTAGCATAGAATAGAGCTTTGCATAACTTTCACCTTGTCTCAGTCTCGTTTCGTTTAATAACGTACCTAACACTAGTAAGAATACCATGTTGTTTTTCCTCCAGTTTTTTTTTTTAAATGAGAATTGGCTTTTTTCTTTCTTTATGTAAGCTTTTAAGTTTTTCCCCCAAGCTTCAATATTTGTTCTTAGTATCTTAGGGTATTACAATCTCTGCCTTAGTTTGGATCCTTTAAAAAAAAAAAACCAAACAACTATTCTTTTTTTTTAAGATTTTATTTATTTATTTGACAGACTGAGATCACAAGTAGGCAGAGACACAGGCGGGGCTGGGAGGGGAGCAGGCTCCCCACTGAGCAGAGAGCCTGATGCGGGGCTCAATCCCAGGACCCCAAGATCATGACCTGAGCCAAAAGCAGAGGTTTAACCCATTGAGCCACCCAGGCACCCCTATTTTTTATTTTTGTAATCTCTACACCCAATGCAGGGCTCAAACTCATGACCCGAGATCAAAAGTTGCGTACTAAGTCAGCCAGACACTCCAGTTTGGATCCTTTTTAATTTACTTTAGGCTCTCATTAGGCCTGTTTCATTTGGAAATTCATATATTTCAGTTCTGAGAAATTTTTTAAAAATATTTTATTTATTTATTTGACAGAGGGAGAGATCACAAGTAGACAGAGAGGCAGGCAGAGAGAGGGGGGGAAGCAGGCTTCCCGTTGAGCAGAGAGCCCCATGTGGGGCTCAATCCCAGGACCCTGAGATCATGACCTGAGCTGAAGGCAATGGCTTAACCCACTGAGCCACCCAGGTGCCCCCTGAGAAATTTTCACATGTTAATTCTTTGATAATTTTTATTACTCTATTTTTTTGTATTTTCTTTCTGGAATTCATAATAGTTAAATGTCAGAATTTTGGGGTTGGTTCTCTAATTTACTTACAATTTTTGCTCCTTTTTTCCATCTTGTTTATATTATTCTGGGAAACTTCCTCAATTTTATCTTTTTTCTCTACTACTAATTTTTTAAATGTTTTGCTCACACACTTTAAATTTATTTCCCGATGTTCCCCCTTTTAGATGTTATCATCTTTTTTCTTTAGTGTGATATATACTCTTGTTTTTGAAGATAGTAATTCAATATTTAAAAAATTTTCTCTGAACCCTGTATTTTCTGTTTCCATATTATCCCTGTTTTTCTGGTTTACTTTGGTCTTTGATTTTTATGTCGAAAGCTTTTCTCGAATGTGTAATGTCTTTCTTGTATGGTAATATTTAGTAGCAAGTCACTAAAAAGCCAATTCGACATTTCACAGGCAGGGCTTGTCACTTTGGAGAGCTACCACGGAGGGGCTCAGACAGTAACCTAACACTTTTGATGCGATGCCCTCGATGTCATTGTCAGGTTTTTTTTCTTGGGGAGTTCCCCCCGCCCCCCCCAGGGAAGATCTTCATACTTCCTACCCCATAGGGCGGGGTAAAAGCCTGGTTGCTCCATGCTGTGAGATGAAGGAGTGAAGGGACTGGAAATCTCTCAGGGCATACACAGACTCTCACTTAGTCCCCAGATTTCTGTATGGCGTCACATACCACCCTCCATGGTGCCTCTCTAAAGCCCAGGGCCAGAGAATAACCTTCTCTTTCCTGTTTAGGGTGAAATGGGGAGTCCTCTGTCAATGCCAGCATGAGCAAGAATCTGGTATCAGTTTATCTGAGAGGCTTTCAACCAATCCCCCTGATTTCAGCCTCTACCCTTGCCTCAACTTCCAAATGACCTGGTACCCCCAATTTTGAAACTTTTTTGAGTTCTGCAGTGGGAACTGGCTTCTTTGTTTATGGCACCCTTCTCTGAACATCCTTAGATTTAAGCTTTCCCTGTTCTTCCAATTGCTTGCTACGTTCCAAAAATTTGCCGTTATCTTTTATCTTGTCACCCTCTCTTTTTCCTTTTCATTGTGAGTTTATATTATTATTTTTCCTTTCCTATCATTATACTGGAATTTTAGCAGAGTGGCAATATATGCATATGTTTCATCTATACTATCTAATGAACAGATGATTTCTATTTCTTCATCTGATTTATATCTGTGTTACTACCACTGCTGCTGCTGCTGCTACTACTATTTCTAGGACAATAGAAATTACTAAGGTCTTTGGTTCTAACTTCGTTAGCAAATAAAGTTTTTATTAAAGAAAAGGAGCCTACAGGTGGTAGGACAGACTTCCTTATCATGTTAGAAAAAATAAGAACACACTTTTCACCTATCCCATTATTCCGACTAGGGGATAGTGTGTTGGAAGAATGGAGATTAAAGATTGAGTGTGGGGGAAAACATAAATCACTTGTAACCTTGTATCACCTCAAATAAACTAATCTGTTCCATTTTTTAATGAGAATAACATGTATGTATTCAGCTTGGAGACTTAAATTCAATTCCTCTAAAGGACCCCTCTGAAAATGACTATCCATAACTTCAGGAATTCAGAGTACTAACAGAGGAATGTGTGTTCTGTTTATATCCTTAAATAAACATTATTTAGAACTAGTAATGGTGTATAACAAATACTGGAAGTTTATATTATCAAAGTGCTCTGGGTTTACCAAACAGATCTACAAATGGGATAGTATCTTCTTCAACCTTGGCAATAACCTCATGACGTGGGAGATGACGAACGGGGCTAGAAAGGCTATGACAGGACATGCTGGAGGCCAGAGAGCTGTTAAGAAAGAAAACTGGCCTTGAACCCAGCTTTCCTGGCTCCTGTGCTGGTGCATTCCCAGCTCCTTTGCAAATCAAGATCTCCATTTACCTCTTATACAAAGATGCATGGAAGGAGGAAAAAAAACCCTAAGCCAGTATGGGAACAAGTTGAGAATTCACTCTAAATTTTTAAATAAAGAGTTCCGATGTTGTAAGTTTCAAGAGTTTGCATACACAGCAAATATATTTTTCTATGTTGAGGAAAAAGTCTTATCATAGAATGTTGGTTGGGTTATTTGATATCAAAAATCCCTTTCAATAATGCTTTTTATTGTCTAAACAAGACAAAAACATAGAAATTCAATTTCCTTTGGATGAAGTACATGTTTAAACGAAAATATGCAGCAACACCCCACACCCCAAATTCTAACACTTCAGGGATATTGAAACAATACCTTGGAATGAAAAAAGCATGTAACTGTCAGGAGAGCTGAATTCTGGTTCCAACACTGTCCTTCACTGGCCAAGAGACCTTGGGTAACTCACTTACCTAGATACAGTTTTCTTAAGTGATGAACAATGAAGCAGGTGACCTTGATGATCCTTCAGCTCTAATATTTTATACTGCTAAAACATGATAATTCTATGAATCTCATGAACCACAAACTGCTGTTATCTCTTTTCCTTAAACTACTAATACCATTGAAAATATATTGTATGATTTTATAGTATCAAAATGAAACATTTTATATTGTGGTATTTAATGCTTCAAGCACGTAAGTGGTATCTATTTCCTATTTCTATTATTGATGATAATTTAAAATATTTTATGCTCTTAGTGAATGCTAATGTAAAAAGTCATTGAAAAATGCAGTTTCCTTCCCCTATATTCAAAATTTAACATTCATTCATTCATTCCTTTAGCCAGTATTTATTAGATTTATGGAACTACAGACATTTATATTTTAGATCAGCATATTACTATTCTACTAGCAGTAGGAAATGGTAAAAATACAAAATAGTATAATTTAGTGACGGCTTTCTTTATCTTGGCACTATGAACATTTCTGGGTGGGTGATTCTTTGTAGTATGTAGAATGTTTAGCATTCTTCTGCGTGTAGGATGTTTAGCAGCAACTGTGAGACTTCTACCCATTAGATTTCATAGCAAGTCCCTCATCCCCCACCAGTTATGACACCAAAAATGTCTCCAGATATTGCCAGGTATCCCCTGGAGGATAAAATTGCCCTGATGGAGAACTACCAGTTTAGTACAAGGAGAATGGTGCTTTGGGGTTAGAAGTATTAGTATTTGGGGGTGCCTGGGTGGCTCAGTGGGTTAAGCCTCTGCCTTCGGCTCAGGTCATGATCTCAGAGTCCTGGGATCGAGCCCCATGTCGGGCTCTCTGGTCAGCGGGGAGCCTGCTTCCTCCTCTCTCTCTGCCTGCCTCTCTGCCTGCTTGTAATCTCTGTCTGTCAAATAAATAAATTAAATCTTAAAAAAAAATTAAAAAAAAAAAAAAAAAAAAGATGTGTATTTGAATTTGGTCCCGCAGCTGCCATCTATGTCATCTTTAGCAAATTACTTAACCCTCTGAGCCTCAGAGTCCCTATCTAGAATGGGGATAACATGTGTGATGGTTAATTTTAGGTAACAGCTTAACAGGGCTGCAGGATGCAGGACTCTTGCCTACATTCATCACAAATAACAATGAAATGAGGCTAAGAGACTGTTACCACATTTTCTTATAAATGGTACCAACATAAAGAGCAAGGAAGAATCATCACAAGTATTGTGGGTTTCAAGACTAATTTCCCTTGATTTTAGTTCTTACAGCAATGTGTATAGCTCATTAAATTTGAGAAAAACAATTCCCTTTAACTTGATCATAGGATCTTACACAATTCCCTTTGTTTTCTTAAATGGAGCGCAGCTGAATGGATCAAGAAGAAACGTGTCACGTTGGCCAGGGAGTACATCACTCTTTCACTCTTTTATCCATTTAAGTGCTTACTAGACACTACCTAAGCACAGGGCTACATGGTTCCTGTCTGAAGAATGGAAAAGGAGGAGGTCAAGTAAATCAATGATTTGATTTAATATAATGTGATGTATACATAATGCAACAGAAATAGGGATAAAAGGCATTTGAAATCAGATAATGCTACCCAACAGCCCCAGTAGCCCCAAACCATCCTGTCCAAAGCTGATTGTTAAACATTTACCACTGGAGAGTTCTGAGAACTATTTAAAGTCAGAACAAAGAAGAGTTAATGACCAATTGGATACTGTTGGAAGAAGAAAAGGAAGAGTCTTGGGTTATCACATTTCTAATTTGGGCAGCTGGGTAAATGGTGGCATTCATCACCAAGATAAGGGATTATAACAGGAAGATATGATTTTAGAAGAAAGATGATAAATTGGTTTTAAATTCATTGCATTTGAGTAGTGACCTACTTGGATAAACAGGTCTAGGATAAGCACAGAGTTCGGGGTTAAAGATAGTTTTGAATGCTATTAGCATGGGAAGCTATATAGTGAGTAGGGCAGAGAGCAGGAGCTACAACCCTGGTGAATGAAGACCATTTAATGCCATTAGAGGATGAGAAAAGCTAAAGATACAAAGGATCAGAGAAAGGAGTCACATAAGAAAGTGTTAAATGTTACAGAAAGGTCAGAGTAAACGAGTCCAGTGAATTATCCACTGCCTTTGGAAATACAGAGGTTATTGGAGAATTGAAGGAGAGTAGGTTTGGTGAAATGGTGTTGGTGTGGGCCAGTCTGCAGTGACTGGGGAGTAGAAGAAGGAATGAAGACAATGAAAGTAGACCACTCACTTAAGGTAGTTGACTATGAAAGGAATGTAAGATGGTAGCTAAACGGGAATGTGTGATCACTGGAAATTTTTATTTGTATTAAAATGTGGTCATTAAAGTATCTTCTATGCTGAAGGGAAAGCGTAAGTAATGAATGAGAAGATAAACAGGGAGGAGATGTGATAAACAATGATAACCCTAGTGAACTACAACTTTTGGGCCTTATTCCCTGTGACTTTGGCCTTGGTCTTATGACTTGTTTTGGCTAATGGGACAATATCAGGCATGATGCCAGCAGAAGCTTAGTTGGCACTTACATATTGGGATTTGTCTTCCTATGAAAGCCATTCACCATGTTGTAAAAAAATTGGGCTAGAGACTAGCTGGGACCTCTGAATCAGGTGTGATTTTGTCACAGTCACTGATTTCTTTATCTACAAAACAGACAAAAATATAGTACCTCTCCTATTTATCTTCTAGGGTTATTTTGAGACTCAAATGTGATCATATAGTCATTTGGTGATTTCACCTCTACAAATGAAATGAAGGATATCATTTCTTTAAAACATTCATAAAGCAAAAATGGCTTAATAAGTTCAATCACTGGCCACATAGATGTCTGGGAAATGAAAGATGATCTTGGATGGTTCAGCTTCAGCTGAGCTCCCAGCTTGCTGGAGCCACATGAGTGACTTTAGACAAAAGTCACCAGAAGAACTACCCAGGTGAGTCCTGTTCAAATTGCAGAATCTAGTGCAAATAAGGGGATTGGTTTTAAGTCATTTAATTTTGGGGTGGATTGTTATGCATCACTGTTATGCAACCACCCTAAATTTGGGGTAGATTTCAGTTATGCATAGATAACTGAAACAGGTGGAAGACAGAGAAGTTGCCTGAGTCATTGTGAAGGCAATATTGCATGCACAGTGATTAAAGACAAAGGCTCTGATTCAGAGCTCTACTACTTAATTTGCACAATCTTGGATAAAATATTTAGCTTTTTGATGCTCATTGTTTATCTGTACAATGATGAAGATGAAGGAAGATGATAGAATTTGTTAAATATTTGCTGGTCTATTATTAAAGCACAGGTGTTAGGTTTAACTCTGAAGAGAAGAGGAATTCTTTGTTCTTTCAGACAAAAGGAAAGAAAGCTTAACAATAAGGACATGTTGAGGCAAGGCCCCAGGAATTCATTAAGTTGCTCTTTTTACATTTATATAACATTTCACAGTTATAAAAAACTTTCTTGTATATGGTCTCATTTGATCCAATAAGGAAAGGAAGTAGACAACATTTGACTATAAAGAAATGGAAGCCTGAAGAATCTAAATTACTTGGCTAAATGTGCAAGGCTAAGAAGTGAGCAAGGATTAGAATGCAGTACTTTGGACTCAGAATCAAACATTCTTCCATGATGGCTTCAGAACAAGCTGAAGACTAGAAATCAGAGATTCTGGCTTTGGGCCCTGGCTCTGTCAAGTACTAAATATTACTCTGAGCAAATTACTTCATCTCTCCAAACTTCATGTACAGAATGCAAATAACAATTCCTTGCATTGTCAGAGGGAGCCGCTGAGGTGGAGAAGCTCTTTGCGAACTCTGAAGTAATGTATACATGTAACTGATTGTTATTTCCATCATTCTGCCTGGTGCATCTCATCAATATTATCGTTGTAGTCATTTATGTCTTGTATTAGTTGTGTTATAAAGAAAATGAATCTTTAATGTTCCTTTACTTTTTTCCCTCCATCCTTCCAGGTCTTCCTCCCCTTGGTGATCTTAAGCTTCCCGGGTGTCTTGGTTTTGGAACATTTCTACTTTTAGTTCACTCTTTAAAAATAAACTCAAACAGGGGTGCCTGGGTGGCTCAGTGGGTTAAAGCCGCTGCCTTCGGCTCAGGTCATGATCCCAGGGTCCTGGGATCGAGCCCCGCATCGGGCTCTCTGCTCAGCAGGGATCCTGCTTCCTCCTCTCTCTCTCTGCCTGCCTCTCTGCCTACTTGTGCTCTCTGTCTGTCAAATAAATAAAATCTTAAAAATTAAAAAAAAAATAAATAAACTCAAACAGACATGTCCTCTATTCCACACATTTAAATTCTAGTTTTCTACATGCATCTAATCCATACTTAGGAGATAAGGATATTCCTGAATTAATGTCTTTCTGGTCTCAGGTAAGAGGTATTTTCTCATTGTTCTTAGCCCAAAGGAGCTACTACAATGCTGAGAATCTTTGCATAGCTGTGGGAAGACGTACTAAGACATGAAATAAGTACAGGGTTTGTCACATGACCTATGGTGACTAGTCGTGCAGGCTTTTGGAGAGTCAACCCAATATTTCCTATATGGTCCCTGATTATTTACTGTGTCTAGAATGGAACTATTTTTTAGTTCTATTTTTTAGTTCTATTTTTTAGTTCTCATGTTTATTTTCATCCTGAAATAAAAGACAAAATTTAAACACAGAATATGACTGTGTCATTTAGAATGACCCTAGTAGGAAACCACCTCAAATTTTCACTTATAAAGCAGATGACTGTGTTATACTTTTAAAGACTAGACCTCGTGGAACAATCTAGTGTTCAGAATGTAGAAGGCCTTGAGTTCTTGTGCTTGTGTTCCATTTTGTCCTTCAGATCAGTCACTGGGCATTTTTCCTTACTGAGCTAATTGTATTTGCCACACACTGATCAAAGTAATTTCACAGCCTTTAGCTTATTTTAAGAACTGAACAAATGTGCTGATTTGTATAAAGAAGACAGAGCGGAGAACTTTCCTGGGAAATGAGAGATATTTTGAAAACAACTGTCATACTGAAGATGACAGGGAGGCTTAATTAGCTGATGCTTGCAAAGTACTTTGAAAATGAAACCATGATGTCCTTGCTAAGCATGACGAATACCATTTAATCTTGGATCAGTAAAAAGTCATATATTTTGAGACATTCAAATTTGGTGTGTGTGCTCTACGAAATGCAAATTGTTCTTTTTTGTAAAAAGAACAAATACAACTCTGGGTGAAAAGTGCAGTAATAAGACAAATTTTTGAATACAAAGTTATTAACCTAGGGACTTAAATATGGAGAGTTGACGTGAAATTAGATAATGTTATTTCGCCCAAATTTGTGTGTCTATTTAGAGGCATTGGCATAGCTGAGAGAACACTTGGTACTGAGTTGGAAGATCTGAGCTCCAGAACTGAGCTGCCTTTGCCAGCCAAGAGATTTTTTGTCAAGTCACTGATTTCTTTATCTACAAAACAGACAAAAATATAGTACCTCTCTTATTTATCTTCTAGGGTTGTTTTGAGACTCAAATGTGATCATATAGTCATTTGGTGATTTCACCTGTACAAATGAAATGAAGGATATCATTTCTTTGAAACATTCATAAAGCAAAAATGGTTTAATAAGTCCAATCAATACTTTGCAGAGACTTTAATTCATCCCTTTTGAGTTCTTTCCTTTGTACCACTCTTTCTTTTTGTGGGTCCAGAGAGGTTAGGGATGAGAGATGGTGGAGAACTTTGAGGAGAATCTTTTCCTTCTGTTAGAAACAGAGTGTCTCATTATCAAACTTTCATGAGAACCTCATCTGGAATTTTAAAAGATGACAGCTAGACTGAATTTTATAGGAGTGGCCTTTCGGGGGAAACCTAGGATTTGAAATTTCAAATGCCTGAAATTCTTCTACTGGACAGCCCATGTTGCCTCAAAACAAACATCTAGATGAAATATTTGGTATGACAGAAACAGGTCTCCTCTTTAAGAACCAAACATCCACGAATGTCAACTCTATTCTAACTTGCACGGGTAGCTGTCTTGAGACAACTTCTAACATTTCTTATTTCGCACACATAAACATTACAGGACAGTAAAGATAGCTGTCAGTTGTCTGCTGTCCCTCCTATTGAGAGGTCTAATTTTCTGCCACTCGAATTGGACTGGCTGTAGTTACTTCACCAAATGACTGAGGTAGAAGTGATGTTCTAGGACTCTGGAGTTTAGCTCATAAGAAGCTTTGGGATTTTGAATTATTCACCTAACTATAGCTTTATTGAAAATGTAGGTTTTTGTCATTAACTGTTATACATAATAGGTAATATAATGTCCTGTATTTTTTGAGATTTTACTATATGCCAGCAACTATGCTAAGCACTTCACCTGTGAACCGTCTGTTATTCCTGTCACTTCACCTCCACTTCATAAAGAGTACCCATCCGGTGAGAGGTTCTGGAGTTCTGTGCCACTGTGCCCAGTCATGAATGACAAACATGCAAGATTTCAAGAGGAATTGTTTCTCAGGGACATTCTCAAAGATTTCTCTCTCTCTCTCTCTCCAGCTTGGAAGAAATTAGTACATTCTTCCTCTTCTACAACAAATAATTAAAGGGTTACTTTAATTATATTTAGAGGATCCCACAGGCTTATCTTAGGCAAGACTGTGCGACAGCTATGTTTCCACACCTCTTCATCACTCCTCCCGGAGCTCCTCATCTGATCGTACCACTCGCCACTCACTAATCTCACTGGGTCTCATTTCACAACTATACATGATGGACCCATGAAGGCAGTTCTCTGTTCTAGCCCTCAGGCATTTGCCAGCCCTTCTGAAAGTTTCTACTGTGGCCTATGTTAAAAATGATTCCAGGGGCGCCTGGGTGGCTCAGTGGGTTAAAGCTTCTGCCTTTGGCTCAGGTCATGATCCCAGGGTCCTGGGATCAAGCCCCGAATTGGGCTCTCTGCTCAGCGGGGAGCCTGCTTCTCCCTCTCCCTCTGCCTGCCTCTCTGCCTACTTGTGATCTCTCTGTCAAATAAATAAATAAAATCTTAAAAAAAAATGATTCCAATGGGCTAAGAGAGCATGAAGACCTGAGCAAACATGGTATCTTTATTTATTTATTTTTAAAAAAAGATTTTATTTTTAGGTTACCCCTGCACCCAATGTGGGGCTCTAACTCACAACGCCGAGATCAAGAGTCACATGCTCCATTGCGTGAGCTAGCCAGGCACCCTGCAAACATGGTGTCTTAAAACCAGTTACAGGTTTTCACTGACATATAGACAAGGTCAATTCTTCTGACTTTTGTAAAATTCAGGCTGTGATACCACCGGCTCCTATCATATTAGATAGATGATTCTGTAACTGAAGTTGAATCAAGTATAGTAAAAATGCTTTGCCTTGGGAGCTATTTGAGAGTGGTGTACTGTGAAAAATTATTTTGGCCATATTTATTTTTATTTGCTGAATCATATTATGATATCTGGCCTTTTATTTCCTTTTTCTCTGTGCATGCAGGGTTTTCTCATATTTACATTTATTTTTCCTCCCCCCATTTTTCACATATACTTAAGCTTAAGCTTTAAATTTCCCCACTTGAATGTGCTCCTTACAAAGCCTCGTACCTAATTTTGATTTTTCTATTTTAAAAAAGAAGACCCAATACATACAGTAAACTTCTGGTTCACAAATTCTGAATCTACTCCTGAGTATGGCACCCCTGAAGGCCTGTGGCATTTATCATGTTGCAGGACTTAATAATACCTGAATGATTTGCTCCATGTTGTTACGGGCATGACAATTTTGAAGCCTAGCCCATGATATGATCAGATATATTACTCCTATTCTTTCTTTGCCTTTAGCTCTTTTCTCTACAACCCACGCCCCTAACCCCAGCCCCATCTATTTCATTCCCTACTTCCCTGAAATTTCTTTCCCCTGAATGTCAGGTTCTTAGCTTTCTGCTCTATTCTTATTTGACTTTCCCTTATTAGTTAAACTCAACAAGCACAATAGAAAACCTCTTTGGATTCAATGGAAATTGTCTCCCTTTTGTTAATAGAGTAAATCGGTTGTTAAGCTCTGCTAGTTGGGAGAGGAATTTCAAGTGCTTTCAGCTCTGTGAATGCACCAAGAACTATTCACTGGGGTAGTTCTCTTCCAGGATTAAGAAAAACAGCAAATCATACCTAAGAACAGTTCCAAGTAGCCTCATTCTCATGGTGTTGGGATCTGCTGGGGAACAATGGTGGGCTTTGATGAGTAGTGTTTGTGAGAACTGCTAATGAAAGGACTCACTCCAAGCAGAAGTCCCTCCAGGATTCAGCACATGGTTGAAGTCTCTCATGTGCCTTGGTGAGGGCCAACACATTAAACAGGGAGAACAATGGCTTTTCCCAGTGGTGCACCGCTACACACTGCCTTCTCTGAAAGAAGCAGATACAACAACCTTAATGAATCTTATGGCTGAGGTTTGAGAAGTTCTTTGAAAATAGGATGAAAAACCTGGGCATATTCATGCCTTCCAAAGGGAAGCTCCAGAAGATTCATTCTAGCAAGGAGAGGACACAGCTGGTCTACAGCTGTTAATTCTACCTCTCCCATCCTGGGAAAAGATTTTCCCCCAACTAAATATCTAGAAACCTTCCATCTGCTCCTCCAAATCCACTCTACATTCACTCTCCAAGCCTTCTCCAACCTGAGCTTTCCCAGAGCCTGTGTGAATTACATCTTCAGGTTCTCTTGCCTGATGTTTCTGTTGGGTTCAGCAGGTGGGGTGCACTGCAGGAGAAATGTGAGGGAAGGAGGAGTGCAAAATCAGGGTATGCATTTTCTCAGCTCCCTCTCTTGTGACTATGTCCCTCTTTTGAAGGTCACAGCTCCCCTCAGTTACCCTCTCTATGCAGCATTTTCTGTCTGAGTTTAGAAAATGCTCCCTCCCCTGGCATGTACAAACTTAGTTCTTATTTGCCTGTTCTCAGAACCCCTGTGGCTTCTCTATACCCTGCTCACACTGATGAGGGCACAGAAGGTGGGTTGAGGACAAAGCAAAAGCTGACACCCTCCAACCTCCCCCACCCCCACTCCTGGGTGGGACATCTGTGACATTCTTTAGGAATCTTGCCACCCATCTTAATGTTAATACCTTGCTAGAGGGCAAAATGACCTTGGCAATGGCAAGCCCTCTGGTATCCCATATCTTGTAGGTCTTCTTTAGCATATGAAAGTTCTGTTGAAATCTCCATTTTCCTTACTTCCCCCAGCCCCAGGGTAAATAACCTGCCACCCCTCATAACCCCGGGGCAGCAGCTATTCCTGCCCACGGGTCCTGTCCCTGAGCTTTAATAAACCACCATTTTGCACCAAAGATGTCTCAAGAATTCCTTCTTGGTCATTGGCTCTGGACCTCACCCCACCGAACTTCACGTATATTCTAGAACTTCATCAACACCTGATAAATACATTCCCTTAATACATTCTCTCAAATCCCCAAATCAATTTTTCTGCCTGGATCTATCATGTCCTTGCTGGAACCTTGACCAAACAACACTTGATTCAAAATTTAGGATTCACGGGTTTGAATATTTTCAGATCCTCTGCCAATGAAGCTGCCTCCTGCTCCCCCGTGCTGCCCTGTTTCAAGTCTGTCTAGTAGTTGCTGTGGGGACCCACTTGGAACCCTTGAGCTGGTATGAAGATTATTTTAAGCTGAGGGCATTTGAGATTCAACAGATGCAGAAAGAAGCCTTCTTGGAGCTTCCTTTATCTGACTAAAATCAGAACCTTATGAGAAATGAGAAATGCCATAAATTCCTTCTTCAGGGTAGCTTCTACTCCTGGGAGAGAGACCAAGAGTAAACCTACCATAAATTCCTCTCCAGGAGAGTTTTATGGCTCTGAAGAAGAAAAACCACTTACATAATAAAACATTTTCACAAACTCTCTTATCTCCAGTTTGTTCTACAAACCCATTTGTCTTTCCTAAAGAAATCTTTTGTCCTTTCATAGAAGCTGTTTCTTCCCTCACTCATTCCTTTCTCCTACTAAATAAGTATAAGCCTATATAAGCCTTAAACTTTAACTGTTTAAGGAGCCAGCTCCTGGTTGCATATGGATAAATCTTTTTCTCCTGTTAACCTTTTGTCAGTTTAATCTGCAGGCCCCAAACACTGAACATAAGAGGGTAGAGGAGAACATTTCTCCTCCTCTGTAGTGCCTTACCTGGGGGCACATTCTTCTTTTTAAATGGAACACAAAAGTCCTCATCTTTGGAAAGAATCTAAAGCTACAAGGTATTCAAATGTGATTAGCACTCAATAAAGATGGTTCTGCTGATATAATCATAAGATTTGAAAGGTGGATTGAAGAGTTTTAGAAAGAAATATGTGCCGGTAGCTCTGGGAGTATTTTGTATTGGAACATGACTTTTTTTTTCCACTTTAAAGTACTCTCCCATTTTGCTTTTCATGCAATCTCCAGAATGTTAGGACACCAGGATTAAACTGGAACCTTAGGAAGTAAATTAGTCTCTCTGTTCTTTCCTCCTCTATTTTGTAGTCCTTTCCTATACCAAAGGAAATCCAATTCATTAACTGAGGCTGACTAAACATTGTAAACATCTGTTCTAAAACCACTGTTTTGGGGTAGTTAGTCCAAACATGTAGAGAATTGCCTAATCGAGAGTAGTCTAGGGGCACCTGGGTGGCTCAGTGGGTTAAGCCTCTGCCTTCAGCTCAGGTCATGGTCTCAGGGTCCTGGGATCGAGCCCTGCCTGCATCAGGCTCTCTGCTCAGCGGGGAGCCTGCTTCCCTCCCTCTCTGCCTGCTTCTCTGCCTACTTGTGATATCCCTCTCTGTCAAATAAATAAATAAAATTTTTAAAAAAGAGTAGTCTAATTAGCCACATTGAAACAAAGTTGTATTTTGGATGAATAACACTGTATAAGGGAATCTGCTGTTAATTCTTTTTGGACAATGACTATTTTCAATAGCTTCATGGCACTAAAATGTACATACTACATCAATAACTATGCTATGGATCTTTAGAGATGTTAGCCCTGTTATCAAGATGCTGGGAAGTGTGAGGTGACTCAGCCACCTCCAGCCAGGATTACAACCTCAGGCCTTATTTGGCCACCATCCAAATACCGAGGATTTGGGAAAGATAAAACAAAGAACCAAACATAAAATAAGCATGGGCTAGATTTTTGTCTGTCACCTTGTGGGAAAAGAAAAGAAGTTAATCATATCCAGAGCTCAGACTATAGTAAACTTCTGCTCTCCTATCCACAGTTTTTCCAACCAAAAGAAACCATTTGCTTTTTTTTTTTTTAAATCATTTATTTTTTTTTAAAGATTTTATTAATTTGACAGAGATCACAAGTAGGCAGAGAGGCAGGCAGAGAGAGAGAGGAGGAAGCAGGCTCCCTGCCGAGCAGAGAGCCTGATGTGGGGCTCGATCCCAGGACCCTGGAATCATGACCCGAGCCGAAGGCGAGGCTTTAACCGACTGAGCCACCCAGGCGCCCCAAGAAACCATTTCCTTTTGAAGCAATCACTTTCAATTGCTTTCAAGGAGATTACAAGGAGGCATCAAGCAGCTGTTTTTATCAGTAAGCTAAAACCATACTCCTCCCTTGCCCCCATAGGTATCTAAGAAGCTATTAAACGCAAAATCATTGCGAGTTTAAATCAAAAGTTTTCCCAGTTTATGGAGTGCCCGGGTGGCTCAGTGGGTTAAAGCCTCTGCCTTCTGCTCAGGTCATGGTCCCAGGGTCCTGGGATCGAGCCCCACATCAGACTCTCTGCTCAGCAGGGAGCCCGCTTCCCTCTCTCTCTCTCTGCCTGCCTCTCTGCCTGCTTGTGATCTCTGTCAAATAAATAATAAAATCTTAAAAAAAAAAAAAAACAGTTTTCCCAGTTTAAAACAAAAGCTTCTAATAGCTACCTCTACTTATATTTTAGGAAGTTGCTGAAAAGTTTCCTGGGAAGAGCTTAACCTGCACTCCACTATGAGGTCCTCAAAGGTTACTGTTATGTGCTGACATTGGGGATCAGGGAAAGAAGAGAGGGAAAGAAGAGGGAAAGAAGAGGGTTCAACATTCGTGTTTTGAGTCTACTGAACTCCAACAGAATGCTGCATGGATTTAGAGTTAGCTCCAAGTTGTTTGGTTCCCAATAACGCATTGAGGGGACCCTCTGAACTAATGGCTTGAGAGTTAAAAATGATTCCATTGAGCTAAGAGAACATGAAGGTCTGAGCAAACATGGTGTCTTAAAACTAGTTATAGGTTTTCATTGACCTACAATCACCATCAATTATTCTGACTTTTGTAAACCTCAGTCATCCTTGCTACTGGCTCCCTATCATCTTATTTAGATAATTAGGTAATTGAAGTTGAGTCAACTATAGTAAAAATGTTTTCCTGGGGGCACCTGGGTGTCTCAGTGGGTTAAGCCACTGCCTTCGGCTCAGGTCATGATCTCAAGGTACTGGGATTGAGCCCCACATCGGATTCTCCACTCAGCAGGGAGCCTACTTCCCCCCTCTCTCTCTGCCTGCCTCTCTGTCTACTTGTGATCTCTCTCTCTGTTAAATAAATAAATAAAACCTTAAAAAAAAATCTTTTCCTGTTGGAGTTATTTGAGAGTCATTAAATGGTGAATCTTATCTTTGTTTATATATTTATATTAACTTTACATATGTGGCACTTTTATGTGAGCCTATGGTAATTTTATCTTATTAAAAAAAAAACCCGTTGCTCCACTCATATCTAATTAAAAACCTAATAGATAATTGGATGCTCCTTCTAAAAATTTTGCCCATTTTTTGGGGTAAACTGCAAATCACTATGACTACAGTGATTTGTAGTAGTGATAGATACTTGATTAGAACGTGGTTAAAATTTTTATTGTTTCAGCAATTATAGACTTATGCCAGCCAGGTACTTGGACAATATGTATTCCCACAAATGACTATTTTGAGAACCGTCTCTGTTTATCTTATTTAGGGTTCAGAATTTGGGATGACCCTTCTTCCAGCAGCACTGCAGTTTCTCATTATCCACAAGTGAACAGGTACCTGAAAGGGCAGCACAGAACACTGAAGATATCAGGAACAGATTATAGGAAGATACTGGGTTTAATAACTCACTTTTTTCTTGCTTAACATATTCCAAATTCAATTAAAAAAGTCATCTTGCTGAATCAAAAATGTGTGTGTGCAGAGTGGCTCACAATTTGCTTTGCCCAACTTATGGATGCTTGAGAAAATCCTGAGAAACTCCACCATCAGATATAAAAATATTTTTCCTTTTTATGAGGATGGGAGTCGTGATAGATTATGGCCACCGTTCCTACTCAAGGCAAAAGAAGGTCACTGCAACCTTTCTGCATAGTTGCCTAAGAGAAGGCAGAACACAGGCACACCCCCAGCTTGAAGCCTCTTTGTTTGGCTTCCTCTTGTATCAAAAGGATTGGCTTTCACCCTGGGAGAGGTTGTAATTGGATTTTAGCATGAAAGGAGGTTGTAATTAGATTTCTCAGCAGGTCTACAAGCTCTGTCGCTGGAAAAACAAGGAAAAGGCCCTGGGTATCCTTTCCTCTGGCTGGGAAGGTAGCCCAGCTGAGCCCAAAGGGACTGGACTGAAAGGCACAGCAAAACAGGCCATGGGTGTGTCAGCCACCCCAGATTGATGGAGCTATGTCAGCTCTGGCCTCTATGACCAATGCCTGGTCCTTTAGATGGAGGGTGGAAAACTGTGCATGTGATAGCTAAATATGGCTTGGAATGCTGCTTTGTTAGGAAATACTTCTGAATGGAACTCTCCGACTCTTGGTCTCTCTAGCTCCTGATATCCAGAAATTTCTGTCTCTTAGAGAAGGGAAGGGAGCCCAAAGTTTGGTACTCCCTAGAATGTCACTCTCCATCTAGATTTAGGAGTGAATTTACACAAACCAACAGAATATATTCTGGGTCCTCTGATTCATTTTGGGTTCTTATTTGTGACTGGTTGCATTTCAGTTTCTAGGATATTTTCTAGAGGTTTAAATTAGAATAAGATTGGGTCAGAGTAGATTTTTGTATTTCAGTTTCAGTTTCTATAGTTTGGTAGGACATTCGTTCAATTGATTCATTTGATAAACTAATTTAAATTAAAACTTAAAAAGATAAATTGTATTTTTGAAGTTTTGCATGTTCTCTCTTGGCTTAAATCTACCTGTTTGAACCATCTCTCTCCACTGGGTACTCCTTGTGTCACTATACACCTCTTCTCTCTATCTCCTTTCTCTTTTCTTTTCTCTTAAGCAGTAACAAGCTGTCTGACCACTGCACTAGGAACGGGTACATAGCTATCCATTCCTCTAAGGGAGGAACAGGGTTGGAATCTATTCTTTTCTATCTTTTCTGTTGGCCATGTAAATTAACTCCTTGGAAATTTTAGTGCTGGTAGTTACTGTTTGAAGTGAATTTCCCTCATGTTTCCTGGAAGTCCCCAGGCAGCTGAGCTGCCCCCTCTCCCCCAGGATGTTGGTTCCTTCAAAGGCAGCTTCAGCCAAACTTACAGTTCCTTCCCCTTACTTCTAGGCCAAGGAAACTAAAAAAACCTTCCTTCAACATTTTTGGTTTTCAAGGCAGATTATGACTATTGATCTGTTCATCTTACCTTGTCTAAAGTCCAACAAACTGAGAAAGACACACCATATATACCCTAGAAAGAAAAGAGGTTTGCTTCGACTATTTTCTCTATTTTGTTTTTCTTCTTACGCTTGGCATGTTGTTTCTTAGACCATGTACATCCACGCTTCTAGATAAGACAAGGTAGATCTTCTGCTGAATTCATTTATGTCAGAGGAAGACTGTAGGCTGCTATTTTTAGTAATTATTAAAACTATGGAAGGGGCGCCTGGGTGGCTCGGTGGGTTAAAGCCTCTGCCTTTGGCTTGGGTCACGATCCCAGAGTCCTGGGATAGAGCCCCGCGTCGGGCTCTCTGCTCCGCAGGGAGCCTGCTTCCTCCCCACCCCCTCTCTCTCTCTGCCTACTTTTGATCTCTCTCTCTGTGTCAAATAAATTAAAAACCAAAAAAAAAAAAAAAAACTATGTAAGAATTTCCTTTCAGGGAAACGTAGTAAACAAAATGATTATCCTAGGTATTTCATAATCAAACTTTTCCTTCACTCTGTCTTTATAAGATAGCCAAAGGCTTTGTTATTAGAGAGGAAACCCTTCAGTCACCCTTCAGTTACCCTTCAGTTACCCTTCAATCATTTCGGCTGACATGTGCATATGGTTACCTGATCCAGAGTTAACACTGATGTTTCAGGGCTTTTAAGGTATTAATGAGTCTCTTGGGAGAGCTCTGTAGCTTGACGTTACAGTTATCTGAAGGATTAAAAAAAAAGATTCTCTTCTATTTTGAGTTCTCTGCTGAGTCACCGTCTACATCAAGGTGTCCCAGCTATGAATGATACAGATTTTCTGGAGCTCTGACTTTCAACTGGCTGTCATTCTTCCTAACCCAACCTATACCCTGTGGGGCCAAGTGAGGGTTAAACATGGTTAATGCCAGTTGGGGCACTGAGTCTAACCAGAATTTGACAGAGATGGTAAAGATACACATTAAACATGAATCAAGCAGGGGGAAAAACATTTAGTGCTCAGGGAAGAGGGCATCATGAGGAGAGTTGCTTAGGATTTGCATTTCCCATCGTTCTGCTCTTTGCTCTCACAGGAGCTGGCCTTCTCTCTTTTCCTCAAATAGCCCATGATCCTCCTTGCTACAGGGTCTTTGTCCAAGGTATCACAGAATTCTCTTGCCAGCTCCCACTCATCACACCACCACCACCCAACACACACACACACACACACACACACACACACAGGGGCATATAAGCACACACAGGGACACCAGAGAGTAACACCCATTTAGCTTTAGATCAGGGAAAGCCATCACTGACCTTCCGCAGGGGTTAGGCTGCTTACATACTTTCTTAGAACAAAGGTGTTTTGTCCTCTTAACACTTATTTCAGCACATAATTTTTTTTTTAAAGATTTTATTTATTTATTTGACACAGAGAGAGAACACAAGTAGGCAAGAGGCAGGCAGAGAGAGAGAGGGGGAAGCAGGCTCCCTGCTGAGCAAAGAGCCCCATGTGGGGCTCCATCCCAGGACTCCAGGATCATGACCTGAGCCAAATGCAGAGGCTTAACCCACTGAGCCACTCAGGTGCCCCAGCATATAATTATATATAATACATATTCAAATATACTGTGAATTTTTCACCCCCAGAATTATGTTATGAAAAGGAGGGATTTGCCTTATATTCTAATGCTTCTGAGATCTCTCACATTAAAGACCACTGTCTCAATGACTTCATTTTGAACAGCAAAGTACCATTTCAGGAAAACAGCCTGAAATGATCTCAAGCAATGCTTATTTTTGTCATGCTTAAGGTGGTCATCTTCACAATAAAAAAAGGAGATAAAGGTATTTCAAGCAGATGTGGTAATTATTCTTGAGGTATGATTTCATTATTGCAAGTGTTAGAACTGCAGTTTTAGAAAACCACACCTTACAGACTCAAGTGGTTTCAAATAAGTCCTTCTGATGTGGGAAACAAAGGCAAAAGAGAAATTAAATTTCTTTACTTCTTACAGCCCATTGACAAGTCCTTGAAACAGGCAGAGTGACATTGCTGTAGGAACTCAGCTGCCTCAATGTAACACTTTGCTAAGGACAGAAGGCTATCTTAACCTGACCGCCCCCCCACCCCAGGATCCTGTAAGTCTACTTTAACATATAAAAATTCCTTTGGAAACTTCCTTTACCTCTCCTCCTCAAGATACATGTTGGCAATCATACCCAAAGCATATGGACCCACTGATATGCATCTGAAGGGTCTCATAACTGAGACTTTGTTTTTACTAAACAGTAATAAATGACCTTTTCCTAACAATAGCTGGCCCCCTCAAGGCCCCCTCAAGGTCTTGTTTTCAAAATACCTTGGAGGCTTGTGTTATCCCTAAGCCCCTCCCAACCTGAAAGTATATAATAATCAGCTACTAGTCATAAACCCAGTGCAGCTCTTTCTGCCCAAGGTCCTGTCCCCGTGCTTTAATAAAACCAGCTTTTTGCACTGAAGATGTCTCAAGAATTCTTTCTTGGCCCTTGGCTTCGAACCCTAAGATCTTTCCCACATCACTTGAAAGAGGACTGGGAAAAGCAATAAAGTAATTAATACATAGAGATCATTACCATAGAAAGAATTCATACTTGGGGATCCAATTTGCAGCATTGGCAGATTTTTGAGAAGTGTGTTATAAACAACTTGCAGAGGACTGATGCTGCACTAGTCTGTATTAGAAAATTACGGAGTGGGTTCAGTGAGTACATCTTAGGCATCTTAAGTATACATTACAACATACTCTCCATTTGTGCATTTAGATCCTTCGTGCATTTAGGCCTTTGGCTGAGGATCTTTTCATTAGAAAAATAAAGATGGCTTTGTATTTGAGGTCACCTTGTGCACAAGCACTTGGGCATAAACACTTTTTATTAATGTGATGATTTGTTGAATGACAGTCTCCCTACCTACACAGTAAGAGCCACCAGAGCACAGCTCCTCTCTATATTCACTCCTGTAGCACCTCTGGCATTTCTCATGGTACAGAACATTGAATACATGAATTGTTTGAGACAAAAGATTACTTGTTTACATAATCGCATGGCATGGACAACACTGTAGAAACTAAAACAGAAATTTTAATATAAAGCATCTTAATAAAAGCTAAGATATTTTAATAACCTTTTATTCTACTGTTAATCAAAATGAGAATTTTCTTTATTCTTTATAAATGTAAGAACCCTTCTTTCTTTTTTTTCCTCTTCGGGCATTCAGTGGTTCACATTTATATGATGATAATTCTGAGGCCTGCGTTCATTACAGTTACTCATTGGGAAATTCCGAGTTGAAAGAAAGCTATTGCTATCAGAGTTAGACACAATGATGAAAAGTATTAAAAGAACTACGAGTTACTGAGCACTTACACCTGTAAGGACCTATTTAGAAACTGTCCCTGCTCCCCTTCCCCCAGGGGATTTACTTGGAAACAAGTCCCGGAAACCAGCTTCAGGTAACAAAGCCCAGATACAAAGGTGGGTCAGGCCAGGTGGAGGCATCCGATCAGTGGGGGGATGCATACTGTCTCCCTGGTTACCAAGGAGTATGGGCCCCGTCCTTTGGAAGCCTTTTGGGCGCCAATCCTAAACAAGGTGTGATAGGCTAAATCCAATGTCTACTAGGGTAAATTGTAACTCAATTGGTCACCTAGAATCACTGTGGAGTTATCCTGTGTGTGTTACAATCTCACTGGTGGCCAGGCCCGACCGCATGGCCTTTGCCCTTAAAAGCTAGTCTGGGAAACAGAGAGGGCTCGCCCTCTCTTGTAAGAGGTGCGGCCCCAACGTTCGGTTAGATTCTTGATGCTTGGCATGAAATAAAGCTTTGCTTGACCTTCGCTTTATATCGGTCTCGCTCCTTTAATCACGGACCCATTATTGGGCATAACACACCCATTCTTTCAGTTAATCCTACAACAGTCTTATGAATTGCTGTTACACTCATTTAACAAACAGGGGAAATTGAAGCCTGGAAGCCTAATAGTCAACCTTGACCACTGGTCAGACCCTGGAATAAGAGCCTTACACGCACAACCTCATTCGATTCCCACAACAGTTTTATGACTATTATTAGCTCTGTTTTACAGATGAGAAGACAGAGGCAAGGAGACAGAAGACAAGAGAGTGCCAGGCTGTGAGCCCAGGCAGGCTGCCCCAGGATTCTCCTGGATAACCATTCTGCTGTGGTGTGTCGTGAAGATGGGAGGAGCCAGTGGGAACTAGGAAAATGGATTTATTCTGGCTGTGCAGTGTGTGCTATGAAGGGAGATTATTTCTTTCTTCCTTTGCCTTCCCAGTTGTTTTTCCCCTGCACTCTAGAGGAAACTGGTCACTGTTTCAGTAGCTTTCTTGTTCATTTTCTTAGCATTGATTCATTGACTCTCTAAAGGAAACATTTAGCTCCTGCAATTGGTGTACATAAGTGGGTTACATAATAGGAAGGAAACAAGCCAGGACTGGAGACTTCTTTTCTAAAGAAGGATTTTAGAGCCGACTAAGAGTTATTTCACAGAGTGGGTCATGAAACTCGAGTCTCTCTATACCCTTTCATTGCTATGACGACAGGCTGCTCCTGCTACATGTAGCCAGAAAAAGCAGCTGACATTTCAATGCGAGGAGCATAGGGGAGAGGTTTACAAAAACAAAAAACAAAACCCAAACCCTTTCGTTTGAATTTCAGTTAGAAAGGGGAAAAAATACCCCCAGAACAAGCCCAACCCCCTATTCTCGCCTTTAGAAAAGATAAGAAAGGAGAAATATTGGGGGCCTTCTCCCCTGTCCAACTAGGCCAACGAAACAGAATTGACTGCAAAGCAGCATTTCGTCTCTCTCTCTCTTAATGGCACTCTGAAACAGAAAACTCCCTTTGGTTTCATTTGACTGGCCATTAAGAAGCAACTAATTGATGAAGGAGTAAAAGACGGTAATAAATACTTCATGTCGAGCCCCTCCACCCCAGGGGAGTACAACAGAGTCAGATTTATTTTTGAATTTCTTTGGGTAAAAAAAGACAATTCAAAGAATATTTCCTTCCTGATCCCGAATTTTGTTAGCAGAAAAATCACTTCAAGGGCATAACCGAACACTTTCTCCTGGCATGCCCTTCTGTCAGGTGCTGTACTTAGTATTTAAAAAATACCTCATTTAATTCCCACAACAACCACATTTGTGGGTATTATTATTACCACTTGCTTAATAGATGAGTAAATAAAAGACCTTGAGGGAAAACCTACGGTAAATTCCCTTCTTACAGAGTTCTCTTCGGGACTTATAGATAGGGTAGTGTGTTCATATTAGCTATGACTGACTGATTACTTCCTATACACCAGGCATAGCTATTTTTCTTGACTTAATGTCACCACAGATCTCTGAGGTGGCAACTAATTTTATGACCCTCATTTCCACAAATGAGAAGCCTGAGGCTCAAAGATTCATTTGCCCGAAGTCACAGAGCCTAGCAAAGCCCAGATGGAAACCAGGTCTGTATGTTTCCAGAGCCCAGATCTGACTCACTTTATTAAACCATGTCCCTACAATCAATCAAGACCACACACTCTGTTTCCCAGATTTCTGTCCATCTTTTGGTGCCCAATACAAAAACCGGGCTGGCCCCAGCTGGTACTACCACTGCAAGCTGAGCCTTTGGTGGAAGATGCCCGATGGGCCTGTATGAACCAGACACCCCAGCTTCACCAGGCATCTCTTGGCCTCTCGTTTTAAGGGGCCCCTTTCTCCTTCACTGAAGGTTGTTCCAGAAGGATATGTGGAGGGAAAACTGTAGTTGTTTTTGTTCTTTTTGGTGGAAACTGATTCCTAACACATTCTGGACATTGTGCTAAACTTGAATAGCAATGCTTGTGTACTGTTACAAATTAATGGAATAAAAATGACAAGCTGTCAAGAGGAAATGAAATGAATAATGTTCGGGCATTGTCTAGAAACATCGCCCTTCATTTCTATCATCACTGTTTTTTTACGTAGTTGATAAGTGGAGCTGCACATGAGAAAGACTGGGAACTGAATCCCAACAGACCTGGAAAAGAAGCCTCAGTAACTGCTGAATGGCTGTACAGAAATTCCATAAAAGAAAAAAAAAAGGGCAAGATTCATTAATAACACGTACATATTCTTTTGGTTGACTGGATGATAAGTGGATGAAATAGACTGCTCTGCTTTGCTAGATCTTGTTGAATGAACAGAAATATAAACTTAAGTCTTTCCTAAGGAGAGTGTCTTTTTTTTTAAATAGTCAAAGTTAACAGTAGTCATTACCATCAAAGTTTAGGTGAATAAGCTCTGAACTGAAAAAAGGTTGGCATCCAAGAGAAAGGGGAGATTAAAAAAAAAAAGATTTCTGCTGAGTTGGACTGAGTGAACATTTCTATTCCGTGTACTTAGGCTGTGGGCCAGAAGAAAGCTCAGATACAATGCCAAGGAGACATACTTAACCTCTTTGCAGATTAAAGGCAGTACACAAGAGATACTCTTTCCGCAGTACCTCTTGGTTAGAGTATCAGCAGCATCAATCTGCAGTTGAAAGCATGGTTTTCTCCTGCAGGGGGACTCTAATACCTGGGAGGATGAGTGAGCGTGACTTGCATTATTGCTTTTCATTTCAACAGAGCCAGAAATGACAGTACCTCACGCTAGAGGAGTTACCAGAATCTCCTTAGCTCTTCGGCTCCCCTCTCTCCCCTTTCCCTCCCCAAATAAGACATCATTACGAATTAGAAAAATTTTATGTGTGTGCATCTTAAAAACATGGTAGAAGGAGACAAGACATAATTAGTCGTAAAAGTATAAAAGGGAGTTAGGAAATGAATAATAGTCCTAATAATTAAAAAATAATCAAAGATCATAGTAGGATAGGAATTTTCCTACCTTTTGGAAAAGCAAAATGTTCCATTTCTACATTGCTGTTAGGTACAGACTAGGACAACGTGGTGATGAAATAATTTCAGGTAATTTAAACATGGAAAACGCTTTGATTTGGAAAGTTTAAAAGAAACCACATCCCTTATGATTTATTTAATATATTTAGCAAAATATTTCTACAAAACCCATTCCCAGATTCAGACGTCATCAAGATCTGAATGCTAATGTGACCAGCAACGGTTCTACATTTGTGTTTGTGGGCGACATTAAAAACCATCATTTATTACAATTTACTACTTAATCTTGGAGAAGAAAAGGAAACATGAATATGAGAGTTAAACTTGCCTATTTAGCTCTTCTGTAAATCACACAAAAGGATTTTTGTTTTTGTTTTTTTGTAAATAAATGGCTTTGTACTAGGAAAAAAATTTTAGACATCTTCATCAGATCATACAAATTAGTATAACAAATGCAATGAGATGATACAGTAAACTTATAAAAATTTACCTTCAGGGATGTGACTGGACCCAGAGCCTTGGTACAAAATTGGAGTTGAATCTCCTCTTTGCACACAGCCAGGAAGTAAAAGTTGGATAAATAGCCAAACTCTTTAAAAAATCTCTTCTCTCGTTAGCTCTGCTTCTCTTCCCAGAAGCACACTGAGTCTGTTGGAGTTGAAATTCTGCTGCTCTGTCAACTCGTTGGGGCCTGAGGTGACAGACAAATGTGGAGGTTGGCAGCGGGTGTGTTTCAGGCTGTCACCGTTTTTGTTGCAGATTCCTGCAGTTCTCCAGCAGGCTGGCCTCTTTCGGAGGGCGCGAGGAGCTTTCCAGGCTGTGCAAGCCAACCGGGAACGAGCTCATCCCGCCTGAGACGATGGGGTTAACAGTCCTCTCCTCTAGCTCTTGTTCTCAGAGGCTAATAACTTGGCCAGAACAGAAGCACGTGGCTCTTTATGCATTTTTTTTCCCTTTTTCAAACAACTCTAAAAGCAAGCAGGATCCCTTTTTTGGGGATTTTTATTTTAAGACTTTGAAAAGAAACTCTGCTGTTGTTTCTTCTTAAAGGAAATTGGGGGGTGGGGGTAAGGGAAGGGGAGAAGAATAATTCCAGCAGATGCATTTTTACACTGCTTAATTGGAAACTGTTCTCACGAATACAGTCTCAGTTTTAATAGAAGCGGGATACCTCAGATACTTTCAATTTTCTTTAAACGACCTTCAGAAACTTCTGGATAGATGAAGCATCACTCATTCATATTATACATCACTTGGATGCCAATTCAGAAATGGTGCGGTTCATGCACCATTATTCCCCCAACACCACTCTTTACTAAAACCCTCTGTACAAGGACTGGTCTAGGAGAAGAAGTTTTCTCATGAAATAGACTAGTGTTACGCATTTATTTTTGACTTGGCTTTAGGGTTATTTATATAGGCGTCTATTCTGTTCTACTGCTACTTCTACCTTTATTGTACATTTATTACATGTCAGACACTGTGCTACCAGTTTTTTTATGCATGATTTCAGTTGATCCTCATAAGTCTATATGAGACGAGTCGAACTGTGATCCCATTTTGGGGTAGTGCTGTTTAAATGGTAAGGTCTGGGGCACCTGGGTGGCTCAGTGGGTTAAAGCCTCTGCCTTCGGCTCCGGTCATGATCCCAGGATCCTGGGATCGAGCCCCGCATTGGGCTCTCTGCTTGGCAGGGGGCCTGCTTCCTCCTCTCTCTCTGCCTACCTGTGATGTCTGTCTGTCAAATAAATAAATAAAATCTTAAAAAAAAATGGTAAGGTCTGCAGCTTTGAGGCCATGCAGCTTGGGTTTGCATCCTGGCTTCCCCACTCCCTAACTGTATGAGCTGGGACAAATTACGAAACCTCTCTACGCTTCAGTATCCTTATGTGTAAGATGGGGATACAATCATGGGATGATAATCATCTCTATCTATCTCAGGCAGTTGTTCCGAGTTTCAGGTCAATGCAAGTGCCAAGAATACCTCCTGCCACCCAGCAGACACTCAAATGGCGGCTACTGTGGTTTGCGTGAGGAAACCAAGGTTTAATGCAGCTGAGTGATTTTTCCAGGTCTCCAGCTCGTGAGTTAGAGTAGGAGTCCAACCCAGCGACCTTGTCCAATGGCTGTGCTTGCGTTAGCCAACCTCCAGGCATAAAATACCTCCTTGTGAGGGAGCTGTGAGTTCCTCGAGGGTAGGGATGTGCTCCTTCTGCCTGGCACAGCGCTTCGTTGACTCTTAGCGCTCCACTGACATCAGATGAATGGTTATAATTTAGATTTTTCTACACTTAATGCCAAAGTCGGGCCAAAAGCAAAATAACAACAACAAAAATAAACAAAAACCCCACTTATAGTTCTAGGCAAGTCTGTCCTTAGACAATTGTTTCCAACCACTTCAGAAACATTTGCCCTCTTTCTTTGTCAGAACTCCGCAAGAGAAAGGTAACAATAATTATCTCTATTTTGCAGTTGGGGAAATTTGGAAGCAGAGGAAACTGGGCAATTTGCCTAGGAACCGAAAACAAGTCACGGTGCAGCTGGGAACTGTCTCACGTCTCTACAATCAGGATTACTTGTTCTGAACGGCCTTTGCAGGCACAGGATGAAATGACGTGATGTCCTTCTGCCTCAGACAATGGGATGTTTTTCCGTAGCCAAGGTCTAGGGTGTGAGCCATCTCCTCAGAGGTAGGATCAAAGGAGTGGGCTATGTTTGACTTTGCTTCTCCTCTGCCTCTGTGCACATCGGGGTCTGCGAAGTGTAAGAGACACAGGCACCATTTTTTCCTGGCAGCTCCTGAGGGCCACGGGAATAGTGGTACTATTACAGGATATGTAGGACAAGCATTTCTGAAGATTTTGCCTGGTTTGGCTATGGAAATTTTCTCTGGGACCTGAAAAATTGACTTCGTATTCTAACCACATTCCCCATTTATTTGAGATAGCTTGATGAGACTGATTTCAGGTAATTACATTAATCTAATGACAATGTGGAGAAAGTTGTAGCTGGAGAACTATGGAAAAAAGACGTGACCTATAAAAATATTCTAATACTGAAATTGATTTTTTATATTTTTATGAAATGATCAAAGTGAAATTTCTTATAGAAAGGTACATTAACACAGAAATAACTTGGGTAAAGCAAACTGGATTTATATCTTAAGTGAAGATATGTGACTTACCTCTTAAATGTAATTATGTAGCTACAGAGTTCATTTGTAGGTGGCAAAGCTTGGGAATTTTGATTCTGTTATATTAGATGTTTTCTCTAGATTTTATTAATCTATAAAATGATTAAAAAGATCCACTATATTTCTTCTAACTAGATAACTCATTATTTTTTTAAATAAAAAAAACCTTGAATCTACAATGTCTTTTTTTAAAAAAGATTATTTATTTATTTATTTGAGAGAGAGAGAGAGAGAGAGAGAGAGATTGATTAAAAGAACTAGTGGGAAGAGGGGCAGAGGGAGAAGCTGACTCCCCTTGCAGCAAGGAGCCCAACACGGCACTCGAACCCAGGACCCTGGGAACATGACCTGAGTCGAAGGCAGATGCTTAACTGACTGAGCCACCCAGGCCCCCCCCTACAATGTCTTTTAAGTATGGCTTTACTTTGGGAAAGTTCATGGGCAGATATCCAAACTCTTATTGTTTCTAAGGCTGTCATTTCTAAAATAGTTACAGCTCATGAAGCTGAGGACAATAAACCTATTATACCCACTTAACAGATGGAGCTGGAGATTAGATTTAGAAACTTATCCAATGTCTAAATGTGATTGGAGAACTTTGACAAATCAAGTGATTACATTACTGCATAGGAACTGATACACATAACATTGGCACTGGTCAAAAGGGTCTAACGAGGGGCACCTGGGTGGCTCAGTGGGTTAAAGCCTCTGCCTTCGGCTCAGGTCATGGTCCCAGTGTCCTGGGATCGAGCCCCACATCGGGCTCTGTGCTCTGCAGGGAGCCTGCTTCCACCTCTCTCTGTATCTGTCTGCCTCTCTGCCTATTTGTGATCTCTGTCTGTCAAATAAATAAATAAATAAAATCTTTAAAAAAAAAAAGGGTCTAACGAAAGCCAGTATCAGAGTTGAAGTATTTTTTTTTTAAACCCTTGAGGACTAGGATTTCTTTTGAGAACCTGACAAAAGCTGTGGGCCAGCTTCTAAATTCCATCTATGAATTACCCCCTTTCTCAGGGCTCCCATGAAGTTATGAACCTCTGATTTAGGAAACACAGAGAACATATGAATCAACCCTTAAGCACTGAATAAGCCTTTGTGATATACATAGCACAAATCTCTGGGTGGTACAAGAGAAATATTGTAGTTCCCGCCTAGGAGTCTAAGACACAAGACATAACTCATTTTCAGAAGGGCCGTGATTCCTTTGGAGTAGTGGAGAGCTCCAGGTAGGAAGTGGTTATGGATGAAGGAAAGTTGTGGTGAGAGCAGAGTTTTGATAATTATCTTGTCCAGGGCTTGGCCTGTAGGACCTTCCTCCCTGCTATGCCATGTATTAGTTTGCTAGGACTATCATAACAAACTACCACAGAATAGGTGGTATTTCTACTTAATAGAAATTTATTTTCTCATAGTTCTGGAGGCTGAAAGTTCAAGATCAAGGTGCTAGCTGGATTGGTTTCTCCAGAGGCTTCTCTCTTTGGCTTATAGGTGGCTATCTTCTCCCTATGTCCTCACATGGACTTTCCTCTATGCTCACACATTCCTGGTGTCTCTTCCCTTTCTTAAAAGAGCACCAGTCATACTGGGTGATAGCTCCACCCTTATGACCTCATCTAACTCGAATTACCTCTTTAAAGGCTCTGTCTCCAAATTTAGTCACATTAGGTGTTAGGGCTTCAACATGTGAATTTGGGGAGGGGGGTGGAATACAATTCAGTCCATAACACCCCATCATCTTTCATATCTTGATATTTAATTCCCTGTGGGTCTTACTCCTGGGACCCATACTCATTTCTCAGTTCTGGCTTAGCTACTGACTTCTATTCGTGCAATCTCTCCCACCTCCGAGCACTACCAACATATTCTGGCCCTGATTTCAGATCTTTCATCTCTGTTTTTGTCATCAACCTACTGGGTCAATTTCTGACCACAGGTTCCTGCAGGACTTTACTCTAGCCATCCTTTCCTAGGCTGGCTCTTCTGTGGCTTAGTCATACTCTCTAGTTGGTCTTAAGCAGGGCTTGACCTACAGAAACAATTAATAAGAGAGTGGAAAATATGCATAATATTCTGCTAAATATAATGTAGCTAATGTGATTAACTGCTCCTTTTCTAGTAATAACTTTCAAAGCAAAAAAATAAAAATAAAAGGAGAAAAACTGGTTAGGGTCAGGTAAATTTTATGTCAGTCTAAGTAGTTTGGCTTTTATTCATTAGGTAAAAGGGAGCTCTGGAAGGTTTTCCCACTGAAGGTTAGGAAGAAGAGGAAGAAATTAACATAAAATACTGTATTTAGGGGTGTCTGGCTGGCTTGGTCAGTGGAGAAAGCAATTCTTGATCTTGCGGTTGTGAATTTAAGCCCTATGTTGGGTGGAGAGATTACTCAAAAATAAAATCTTTGGGGCACCTGGGTGGCTCAGTGGGTTAAACGTCTGCCTTCAGCTAGGGTCATGAACTCAGGGTCCCGGGATCGAGTCCCTCATCGAGGTCTCTGCTCAGTGGGGAGCTTGCTTCACCCTCTCTCTCTGCCTGCCTCTCTGCTTACTTGTGATCTCTCTCTCTCTCTCTGTCAAATAAATAAAATCTTAAAAAAAAAAATCTTTAAAAAAACCTGTATCTATCAAGACAGGTTAAGCCATCATAACAAATATCTCCCAAACATTAGGGACTTACAACAAATGTTTATTTTTCATTCATGCTACATGTTTACTGTAGGTCTACTGTAATTGTGCTATTCCTTGTCTTCATTCTGGGATCCAGGCTGGCCATCCAGTTCCCATGGCCGAAGGAAAAGAAATATGGCCAACTATGCTTAGTTTTAAAGCTTTTGCCTAAGTGTGGTACACATCACTTCCGACTACATTTGATTGACCAAAGCAGATCATGTGGTCACATCTTGAGTTCAGCAATGTGGGAATGTATATTCCTTCTCCAGAGAAGAAGAACCATAGGCAAGAAAACCAGAAAATAGATTTTAATCAGAATGGAAATACAAGATAGCCCACTGAAAAAAGTATTAGGAAAAAGGAAGAAAATAAAAAGGGCAGAAACAAAGTTAGAGAAAAGGGGGTAGAATAAAAAGGGGAATGGGGGTAGAAGAGAGAGGAAAAAATCAGAGGCAACTCTATTGAAGATACAAACAAATAACTAAGAAAACTGGGACAACAGAAATATAAAGGGTTAAATTAGGGTAGAGCAATACTGACCAGACGGTTCTATGCACTTGTAAGTTATGTAATAGATTCCTAGGGCTGTCAAAACAAATTACCACAAACTGGGTGGCTTTCAACAACAGAACTTTCTTTTCTCCAAGTTCTGGAGGCTAAAAGTCTGAAATCAAGGTGTCAGCAGGCACATGCTTCCTAAGAAGGCCTTAGGGAAAAATCCTTCTTTGCTTCTTCCTAGCTTTTTTTTTTTTTTTTTTTTTTAAAGATTTTATTTATTTATTTAACACAGAGAGAGATCACAAGTAGGCAGAGAGGCAGGCAGAGAGAGAGAGGGAAGCAGGCTTCCCGCCGAACAGAAAGCCCGATGCGGGCCTTGATCCAGGACCCCGAGATCATGACCTGAGCTGAAGGCAGAGGCTTAACCCACTGAGCCACCCAGGTGCCCTGCCTCTTCCTAGCTTTTAATGGCTCCCAGAAATCCTTGGCATTCCTTGGCTTGGAGCAGCATTATATCAATCTGTGCCTCCATCTTCACATGACCTTCTTCCCTTTGGGTCTCCTCTGAATCTCTGTGTCCTCTTTTCTTTCTTTCTTTCTTTCTTTTTTTTAAAGATTTTATTTATTTATTTGAGAGAGAGAGTGAGAGAGAGCACGAGAGGGGAGAAGGTCAGAGGGAGAAGCAGACTCCCCATGGAGCTGGCAGCCTGATGTGGGACTCAATTCTGGGACTCTGGGGATCGTGACCTGAGCCAAAGGATATCACCCAACCAACTGAGCCACCCAGGCACCTCGTGTCCTCTTTTTTTTATAAGGATATCAGCCATTGGCTCTAAGGCCCACCCAAATCCAGTATGACTTCATCTTAACTACATCTGCAAAGACCCTATTTCCAAATAAGGTCCTGTTCATAGGCACCATATGTTGAGACTTGAACCTGTTTTTTAGAGGGACACAATTCAAGCCACTACCAGGTGAGCTGCACATTTGACTCTACACTGGGCAACCAAAGGAAGGAGGAAAATAAGATTAGTGGTAAAATTCATAATGTAAAATAATTTCAGAAAAAAACTAGGAGACACTATGTGAAGCAGCAAATGGTACCCTTACAGTGTTCTTGCAATATCACATTTCTTTTTGCTGGTTCCTATAACACCCCTGGGTAGAAGGTAATGGGAAAGGGCTAAAGTCCAATTAAGTAAAATAAATTCTATAAGGCAGTAGCAAATGATCTGTGATAGTTTGGTTTTTATTCTTCAATGCTGACATTAATAAATCTACAGGAACAAGTGTAACCACTATTTATGATCAAATTCTAATCTCTGTTCTGTGGGTTCTGTTTAAACTTAGTTTCATGCCCCACTGAAAAAATTTGGACATGTACTGAGGGATGAGGGGGTGGGTCCTTTAGGAGGAGCCAAGGATTTTGGGGAAAGACTCACTCTAAGGGAATAGGAAGCTAAGCAGATATGATTAGTTCAATTACCTAGCCAGTGAAGCAGTGGGACACAGGCATATCATGGAGACATTGGGGGTTTGGTTCCAGATCACTGTAATAAAGCAAATACTGCAGACTAAAGCAAGCCAAATAATTTTTTTTTGTTTCTCAGTGCATAGAAAAATTATATTTACCCTGTACTGTAGACTTAAGTGTGCAATACCATGTATCTTTAGAAACAATGTCTATATCTTAATTAATAAATACTTTACTGCTAAAAAATGCTAACCATCATCTGAGCTTTCAGTGAGTTGTAATCTTTTTCTGGTGAAAGGTCTGCCTCCAGGTTGATGGCTGCTGACTGATTAGGGTGGTGGTTGCTGAGAGTTGGGATGGCTGTGGTGATTTCTTAAAATAAGATGACAAGGAAGTTTGCTGTGATTAATTCCTTCTTTGACGAACAATTTCTGTGTAGCATGTGATGCTATCTGATATCATTTTACCTACAGTAGAGCTTTTTTCAAAATTGGAATTAATCCTCTAAACTCTGCACTGATTTATTAACTAGGTTTATGTAATAATCTAAATCCTTTGTTGTCATTTCAATAATCCTCACAATATCTTCACCAGGACTATATTCCATCTCAAGAAACCTCTTTCTTTGTTCATCTGTAAGAAGCAACTCCTTATTCATGAGAGCTTTATCTTGAGATTGCAGCAACTCAAATAAAATAATAATGAAAATGTTCGAAATCTTATGAAGATTACCAAAATGTGACACAGAGACACAAAGTGAGCAGTGTGGGAAAAATGGTGTTGATGTAATAGATGGTAGCTTACCCTCGTGGTGAGCACGGTAATGTAGAGACTTGTGCAATCGCTATGATGTATGCCTGAAATTAATGCAACATTGTGTGTCAACTATACTTCAGTAAAAAAGAAAAAATGGTGCTGACAGATTTGCTCAAATCAGGGTTCCCACAAACCTTTAATTTGTAAAAAATGCAGTATCCACAAACACAGTAAAGTGGAGTGCAGTAAAACAAGATATGCTGGTATATTATTTCCCTTAGTTTTGACCTGAGCCCAACTCTCAACGAATGCGAATGCGAGCGCATCCTGGAAAGGCGGGGGTGGGGAGGAGCTCTGGGTTTAAACAAGATAAGCCATTTCATCAAATCTCTTCAAAAACCAGGGCATAAGCAGTTTTGAGCTCATACCCATGTGACTCGGTGCAGTGAAAGCACAGCCGCCTGTCGTGTAAGGGGCTGACTCCAGAGCACAGTTACTAGGGCATCTCAGCAGCACCAGCCACAGGTGGCAGTGCACAGTGTAGATCCTTGGGGTGTTGGTGGTAGTGACGCTGACTGGCATGATGGTGCTCTGCAGGGGCAAGGTGCCTGATGAGGTTGGTGGCGTTAGGCAATGAATGTGGTGCCCTCTAGAGGTAGTGGTGTCTGGCAAACACAGTGGAACCCAAAGAGGGTAAGGGGCGCTGCTGGTGAGAGGTGGCCCATTCATGGGCCTCAGAGCAGGGCTGCTGATCTCATGTAGCTTTCCAGGCAGTAAATAACCCCAGAGGAGCCATGGTAAGAGATTATGAAATGGAAGACATCACGTGATAACCAGGAATCTAGAATACATGAGAAATCCTTGAGGACATCAGGAAGATAATGATTGAGCATAACTTTGAATTGGAGAGCTGAGTTTAAAGAGTAAAGTTGAAAGTAAAGAAGTAAAGCTGCTGTGGTCTGAGAAAGGAAATAGGAGATTTCTTCTGAAATTAAGATCATTCTCAGTTCACTAAAAATCTATAACTGTTTTTTTTTAAAGATTTTATTTATTTATTTGACAGAGATCACAAGTAGGCAGAGAGAGAGAGAGGAGGAAGCAGGCTCCCCGCCAAGCAGGTTGTCCGATGTGAGGCTCGATCACAGGACCCTGGGATCATGACCTGAGCCTAAGGCAAAGGCTTTAACCCACTGAGCCACCCAGGCGCCCTCTATAACTGTTTTTATGTGGTCATTTCATGATATTTTCATACCTGTGTGGAGCAGATTTTCATTTAGTAGTTATGAGTTCTGTCTTTTTGCATTCCTTTTTTCTTTTTTCTTTTTTTTAAGATTTTAAAATTTTATTTATTTGAGAGAAAGAGAGAGAGAGAGAGAGAGAGAGAGAGAGAGAGAGAGAGAATGAGTGGGAAGGAGGGACAGAGGGAGAAGGAGAAGCAGCCTTCCTGCTGAGCAAGGAGCCCAATGCAGGACTCCATCTCAGGACCCCGGAATCATGATGTGAGGTGAAGACAGATGCTTAACTGACTGAGCCACCCAGGCACCCTTGTCTTTTTGTATTCTTGAAGTCCTTCATCACAATAGCAAGAAATATTTCCTTCCTTCCTCCTTTCCTTTTTTTTTTTTCCCTTTTCTTTTTTTCTTTCCTCTGGGAAATTTTAACCAGCATTGAAAGCTTCCAAAAGAACCACTCTGGTAGGACTTGGCTATGAATGTGGACTGTCAAATCCATTACCAAGGTGCAAGACATATATGTCTGAGTTCCAGCCCCAAAAGTTACATGTAAGTACATACATCCGTTGCTTTGATTCAGAATTGGTGAATTCTAAAATGCCTGCTGTTTTCTTGTACCTCCAATCTTTTGTGCCTACCTCCCTATCAGGCGCCAGATTACCAAAGGACATCAGAAAGGCTCGAAAGGATCTTGCTAATCACTGATGCCATTGAATACTACCAGAAATAAATTCTATTGCCTCTAATCTAAATTACACCAATCAAGCCTTCAGAGGATGGAACACATGTTCAAAATCCTTCTTCTCCCTGGAGGAAGTAGGAAGTAGCAGAGAGCTGATGAGTCAGACAGACCTGAATTCAAGCCCTAGCTCTGATGCGTCTGTCTTAGTTGTGTGACCTTGGGCAAGTTACTTAGCCTCTCTGTGTTTCCATGTCCTCATCTTTCAAATGAGGGTTATAATAATGCCTATCTCGTAAGATAATTTGGAGGAAAAGAGAGGATGTTGACATAATGCTTTGTCCAATGTGTGACTGGACTAGGGCTCAATAAATAATAATAATAATAAAAAAGATAATGATGATGATGATGATGATGTAGGCCCCCAATAAGGAAGCTAGACATTGCTGGAGATTGTCCCGGAGCCTTCTGTAATAAGAATTAGCACGCCTCCTCTTTCCACATAAACTGTTAGTATCCTCTTGAGGGATGAAACACATCCTTTTAGTCAAGCTCTGCAAACACAGCAGCTGCTCACATCAATCCCTGGAGTCCCGTGTCGTCTTTTCTCAGACAGAACCTCATTGAGTTTGGGGGAGTTCGGGTTGGTTGTGTACCAGCAATGTGAGCTCTGCTAGCTGCTCTCTTATTCTGACCTCACCTTGGGACAGACACAGATCGCCTGCGTATGGATCTCTTGTCCAAGTGAGATGCAGCTGGACTTCATACTTCCATGCATTTGACTTGCAGGATGTGTCTTGTTCACCAACACTGGAGTTTGCACTCAGGCCATCTCACGGGTGAGGTCACTTTGCTGTTATTCGCCAACAGCCGCCCTTCTCCAAATCTGTCTGATGTTTTCTTGGCTGTCGTGTTAAGTTCCCAAGGCAAGATGTTTCAGACTAAGAAGTACTGTTTGCGTAATGAAGTGATCTTATTCTGGAAATTTGTTCTGGTGCTTGTGTTTTTTCTTCTTGGTTTTGAGCAAGGGCATCTGTATTTTTGTCAATATTTCGGCTGTGAACAGTACTGGGTTTGTTCCAGAGCTTTAATGAGGTCTTTACAGAGGAGCATTGGTGATGCTATGACTGAGGCTTGATCTCTCACAAATGATAAGCAAGCAGATTTGATCTGGTTAGAGTCTACCCGGCATTAACTGGCAGGCAGTACAGATGGAGACAAAACAGATAATTTGCTCAAAGTCTGTTCTGTCTAGTATTTCTCAAATATTCTTTTCAATATTACTCTCCCAAGGGGCCCTTTGAACTTTTTTCTCCTAAGTGTCCCCTCCCTATGCAACTGTAATACCACAAATAATTCTGTATATCCATTTATGTGCTATATCCATAGCTGTGTTTTATATATTTAAAAAAATAGGAAATGTAGTCAAACTAGTCATAATTACAATTTTTTCCATCCAAGTCAGCAATTCTCACATTGTATGTTTTTTTTTTTCCCCCTCACATTGTATATTAATAGCTGGTTCAGATTTAGAAAACACAACAGGACAAGGATCTCTTGCAAATGCCCTTCTTCGTTCCCTGTGATCGGATTCTTGATGAAAGCTCTGGTCACCTCACATCCAACTGCTGTGTCCCTCTAGACTCACATTCACAAATGCAATTGCCCCAATGAGTCAGGAAGGTCTCATACATTAAGAAAGAAAGTCTGAAGTAGGAAGACAAAACGCTCAGGACAATGAGGACTGGCAGCTGACACCAAGTTTTTGTGTCCGAAGACAAGAGGCAGTGCTTGGGACTTGGAAGCCAGAAAATAATATGTGGTCCATGGAGAGATAGTAGCTGCTATTCAACTCTTGCAGTCTTACTGTCATGAGGAAATGACAGCTGGTGTCACCAGATCATTTTAGCATTTTAAAGAGAAGCCAGAGATCTGAAACTTTATGTGATAATTAAATACTGCTCAACAGAGGCAGAGCAGTGGGTTGTGGGGGGTAGGGAAGGGAAAAATGAAACAAGATGGGATCAGGAGGGAGACAAACCATAAGAGACTCTTAATCTCACAAAACAAACTGAGGGTTGTGGGTGGGGGTGGAGGGGTAGGGGTAGGGTGGCCGGGTTATGGACGTTGGGGAGGGTATGTGCTATGGTGAGTGCTGTGAAATGTGTAAGACTAATGATTCACAGACCTGTACCCTTGGGGCAAATAATACATTATATGTTAATAAAAATAATTTTAAAAATAGTGCTCAACACTCTTTAAGTAAAATAAGATAGGTCTATGGGCTGGATTGAGCCACAGAACACTAATTTTCGACCTTGGTTCCAGATACTTCCTCCCTTTCCAATCCATTTCAACTTGAACAGTAGTTTAAAAATTTATTCCTCTCAAAGTGTAACTCACATCACATCCCTCTCCTGCTTAAAAGCTTTTAATACCTTCTCATTGCCTACTAAGCCGATTCTAAACTCATGAGCCAGGTGTTTAAAATGATCTGCCATGTTATGTACTAACTTTCATGAGCACTAATATTTTCTTTTCCTTGCCTTGTAATTTTCTGCCTCTGTGCTTTCATTTAGGTGGCTCCCTCTGCCTGAAATTCCCATGCTTAAAGCCAACCAGTTTTTCAAGGTCCAACCTAGATGCTTCCTTTCTAAGAAGCTTTCCCTGCTACCTCTAATAGGAAGTTATTCTTTGAACTTCAATAGCATATTTTTTGAAAGAATTTTTTATTGTGGTGAAATACATATAAGATGAAATGTACCTAATTAACCATTTTAAATGTACAGTTCAGTGAATTTATATGCCTTTATAGCATGCAACCATCACTACCATCTGTCTTTAGAACCCTTCATGTAAAACTGAAACTCTGTACCCATTAAATAATAACTCTCATTCCTCCCTCCCTTTAGCCCTGGAAACCACCATTCTACTTTCTGTCGCTATGGCTTTGACTATTCTAAGTACCTCATATGAATGGCTCATATAGTAATTGTCTTTTGTGACTGGCTTATTTCACTTAGCATAATGTCCTCAAGCTTCATCCATGTTGTAACATGTGTCAGAATGTCCTTCCTTTTTGAGGCTGAATAATATTCTGTTGTATGTATAGACCCCATTTTGCTTAGCCATTCATCTGTCAGTGGACTCTTGGGTTGCTTCTATGTTTTAGCCATTATAAAAAATGTTGCAATGAACATGGGTGTACAAATATCTCTTTGAGATCTTGCTTTCAATTATTTTGGTATAAACCCAGAAGTAGAGTTGTTGGATCATATAGTAATTTTATTTAAAAAATTTTGAGGGACCTCCATACTGTTTTCTACATCAGCCGTACCGTTTTACATTTCCAATTTGGTGCACAAGGATTCTGATTTCCCCACATCTTTGGTAACATTTGTTATTTTCCTTTTTGCATGGTAGCCAGCCTAATGGGTAAGAAGTGAATACTATGTTACCTTTGATAAGGTGCTCAGAACACCTGATGCAGAGTAAGTGCTGTATCCATATTTGTCCTGCACTGGAATATGTTGGTTCAGAAGGAGCAGTTCATCAACTGTCCCTCTTCACTTCCTGTCTCTGGCCTTGTCCTATGTCATAGCCAAAGAGCACATTAATTTTTCTCTTTGGCATTTATCATTTTCCATGTAATGAAGATATGTATACAGGTCCCTTCACCCTTCTGGGTAATATTTTAAGACAGGGAAAATTTTTATATAACTATGATTCCCTACAGTGGCAAATACTCCATAAATATTTGTATTTGTATAATGAGCATGTGATGTTATCAATTGCTTCATCCACCAGATCATTCCTTCCCACACTCCCCCAAAGTTCCAAATTTACTAATGTGCTACTTGAAGAGGAACAAACTGAGATAAGGTGTATGTAATTAAGGAAAGGTAATTTGCAAGAAATGATCAGGCCTCTCAGGTATTTGCATCAAACCCTCCACTGACTTAAATGTTGAACTTTTAAAACATTTTTAAACTTCTATCATTAAAGATTTAACAGAAAGTCTACTGACCCTTGTTTGGAGATGCTGTGTAATGTCCCACCAATTTTTAAAAATTGGTCTGACAATGAGAAGGGCTAAAGAATGAGTGATTCTCAGGTTCCTGACTTGAATAAAGGAATTTGATTTCTCATTTACCTTCTACACTCCTATGTACAAGCCGGTATCCTTGAAAGTGGCCACAAGAGGGGAGTATGAACCATAGTCATCTTTCGCAAAGGCATGAACTGATGAATCATTCTTTCTCCAGCTGAATGCATACTCAATTCTGAACAACAGTCAATTGAATAGTCATATTCCTTCCGGCTGATTGTCAAAGAATGAATGTGGGCTTGCTCTTCATGTATTCACAGAAAATATAATCTTCAACTCTCAACTCCGATCATACCACAATGCTGATTAGAAGAAAAATTTATGGGAAGGGACTGAAGGACATGCAATTCCTCTCCCTCAGTTCCACTAATGTCATTTTACCTTTGCATTAAACCAGAATCCTGAGAAAACTGTGTTCTTAGATTACCTTGTTTGCCCCATTTAGAGTCATTTATGATGAATTGTAATAGGCCTGGGACAACATGCCAAAATCATAATTTGATACAATCACTCAGATGAAAGTATGAACTACAAACTGAGAAGTGTTATGAAGGAAAGGAAGAGTCCCAGCATGAAAGTGCACAACGGGAGGACTGGACTTAATTGGGAAGAAGTGCTCTTTGAACACAAGGATGAATATGTTACTTGAGCGACAGGGTTGGACCACAGACATTCCTGACCAGAAGGGGACAGCTCTGCGCATTCTGGGAACTGGAAGAATTCCAGCGAGGCTCAAGTACAGGTAAAGATAAGGAAGGTATGGGGCAAGTCTTGAGAGGACTGTCAGGTTTTGGTGGTTCTGCCGAGGCTTCTGTTTTACCCTCTATCTTTTGTCTATTATCCTTTCATAATAAATATATTTTTGTGGAAAAGGATGGGGTATAAATGTCAAGTTATTATTCCAAGTTGCACTACAAGCTGGCTCCATCAAACACTACATGAAAACCATTTTACACATCCATCACCACCAAGGGTGGCCCATGTCCATGGGTTCACACTCAGACCCAGGTGTGCTGGCCCACTGTGGGCAAGCCCGTGCACTTGAGAACACAGACTGGCTTTGCTCTCATGGCAACTGGAGGCTCACATTATTCTACCTTCACAGCACATCCAGATCAAGGGTTAGAGAGTTCTTCTCAGAAGTTAGGTTTTCTTCTCAGAAGTTAGGTTTACTGACAATTTAGAAATAATAGCTCTGTCTTCTGGTTCTGTAAATACTACCATCAGTTGCCTCTTAAAAACACTTCAGGGAGGGGCACCTGGGTGGCTCAGTGGGTTAAAGCCTCTGCCTTCGGCTCAGCACATGATCCCAGGGTCCTGGGATCTAGACCCGCATCAGGCTCTCTGCTCAGCAGGGAGCCTGCTTCCCTTCCTATCTCTCTGCCTACCTGTGATCTCTGTCAAATAAATAAATAAAACCTTAAAAAAAAAAAACCACTTCAGGGAGAAACAGGCCAAGTGAATAAAAAGGTTGTATTTTATAGTTACTTTTTTTTTTTTTTAAGAATATTTATTTATTTATTTGACAGAGAGAGAGATCACAAGTAGGCAGAGAGACAGGCAGAGAGAGAGGAGGAAGCAGGCTCCCCGCCAAGCAGAGAGCCTGATGTGGGGCTCGATCCCAGGACCCTGAGATCATGACCTGAGCTGAAGGCAGAGGCTTTAACCCACTGAGCCACCCAGGCGCCCCTCCCTGAAG
>NW_019154087.1:41282503-41284349 GCF_002288905.1 Enhydra lutris kenyoni | reverse complement strand
TGTGGGGCTCGATCCCAGGACCCTGAGATCATGACCTGAGCTGAAGGCAGAGGCTTTAACCCACTGAGCCACCCAGGCGCCCCTATAGTTGCTTTTTGATTATAAACTTTCATTCTGCTAGCTCTGCTGAGGATGAGAATGTGTTGGTAAAAGATTCCTAAAGGAAACCTCTATGGTTAGGCATTCTTCCCTTCATCTGGTTGCCTTTGTTCTCACTATTAAGTTAAACCAAGGCCTCAGTGAGGACAACACAAAACACATCAATGTTGCTTATCTTTCCTATATCACAATGGCCTATTTGTTTATTTTTAAAGATTTTATTTATTTATTTGAGAGAGAGAGAAAGAACATGAGCAGAGGGAGAGGGAGAAGTAGACTCTCTGCTGAACGGAAAGCCTGATGTGGAACTTGATCCCAGGACTCCAGGATCACGACCTGAGCCGAAGGCAGATGCTTAACCGACTGAACCACCTCGATGCCCCAAAAAGGCCTATTTCTGAGGCCTTACTCACTATAGTGAAACATGTTTCATTTAGTGAGAGTGGTTACAAGTAGGGTACTCACTCAACGTGCCCTAACCAGACAGAGCTCCTTCCTGATGCTTCAAAACACACCAGACACACTGCTGCCGCAGGACTTCAGAACTCACCGCTCCCTCTACCTGGAATGTTCTTCCTCCACAAAAACTACAAGTCTGACTTGTTTACCTCCTAGTTTTCGACTGAATATTACCTTCTCAAGAAAGTTCACCTAGGTCATCCTTTTTAGAAGTGGTGACCCCCATGAACTCCTGATTCCTTTTCCCCTATTTCAGAAGTTGACAAACTATGGCCCCCTTTTTGCAAACAAAAATTTTTATTGGAACACAACCATATTCATTTCTTAATGTCTTGACTGTGCCCAATTCTGCCCTATAACAGGAGAGTTGAGAGACAATGTGACCTGCAAAGGGCATGGTAGGTTTCTAATAACTGCTTGTTGAATGAATGAATGAATGAATGAATGGATAGAAAGTGTTCCTGGAAGATTAGACAGTTATGGTCAATATCATTATTTCAGTGTATCTACAACTTTTCAAGAGGGGAGGATAAATATTACACCAGCATATATTCCCAACCTAACATGCAGAAAGTTGTGACTAGCACAAGACTCCCTCACCTACGGTGGGAAGCATGTTCTTATGGGTTTGTCTCTAAGCCTTATACACCTGCTTACTTCTACTAAAACACCTACATGATCCCAAAATATACACTAGAGGAAAAGGCTTTTTTATAAAAGTAAACATCTTTTGCAGCTCTAAAACATTTGGCTTTTGTTGGGGAAGTACTATTTTCATGTTCAGACAGAAGAATGTCTATTTTTACACTATAGCCAGACAAGACTTAACTATCGAGCCAAATGGGTAGGTGCATTTTCAAACTCTGTCTTTATTCCACTTAAAAGAAGAGGGGAAGGGATAAGCTCACCTTTTGACCAAGGAAATTCAACCTTCCAGTTCTTTCAGCAGTTGACAAAATTTTTTTGTATAGCCTACATTTCTTGATCACATCAACAAACACCAATTTATAGAAAATAGTCTCTTGTCTATGCAAAATATTCACACAGTCACTGCAAAGGCATTAAGGTTGGATCCTATGTAACCAGGATTCTGAAATTTACTTTTTTTTTTTTTAAAGATTTTTATTTATTTATTTGACAGAGAGATCACAAGCAGGCAGAGAGGCAGGCAGAGAGAGAGGAGGAAGCAGGCTCCCTGCTGAGCAGAGAGCCCGATGTGGGGCTCGATCCCAGGACTCCGAGATCATGACCTGAGCCGAAGGCAGCGGCTCAGTGGGTTAAGCCGCTG
>NW_019154087.1:41208226-41282403 GCF_002288905.1 Enhydra lutris kenyoni | reverse complement strand
GAGCCCGATGTGGGGCTCGATCCCAGGACTCCGAGATCATGACCTGAGCCGAAGGCAGCGGCTTAACCCACTGAGCCACCCAGGCGCCCCTGAAATTTACTTTTGACGTCTGTTGACTTTTTAATTGCTACTTCACTTGTAGATTCCAAAGGTACAGACATATCAGCCTCCTTATTATTTTTAGAGAGTATTTGAGGATGAGCATGAGCTACGAATTATGTATGGCACAACTGGATCACCCCATGACAGTCAGCCTCAACTGGGGATGATTCTGCATTTAGCAAAACCTGGAGACATTTTTGATTGTCATGACTGGGAAGGTGCTACTGGCATCTCAGTGTTACTTAGCATCAGCCACGGATGCTTCTAAACATTCCACAATTGCCCAGAATAGGCACCCCTGACTTCCCAACAAAGAACTATCTTGTCCAAAATGTCAGTAGTTCTGAGGTTGAGAAACCCTGTCCTATAATAGAGTTAACACTTTCCCTTTTCCTTTCGCTTTCTTGTTGCATTAGTGATGTCATCACACGCAACCCAGAATTAATAGGTGCCTATTTCCTCCATTACTGGGAGAAGATAATACAATACCATAAATCATTCAAGCATTAAAAACCCTAAGGAAGAGAGTTAGTGCTATTTATTATGATTAATTTGTGTCTCCAGATTTCATGGCTGTATTGATTCAGGGATGCTTCTTGAAAGTGTAAATAATTTAGAGAACTTAAATCCTCAAATTGTTATTGGAAGAAAGTGTTTTGTTTTTTAATTTCATAGAAGTCTTGGGTTCATGGTGGCAGAGGGCTGGTGTGGTGGTAGGGACTGCTACATAAATGAGGACCCAATAGGTAAGCTCCAAGTGTTGGAACCTCCTATGCTTGACACAGATCATCTTCTCACAAGAGCTTATGCAAACTAAAAGAATATGTTTTAGGCTGGAATTATGTGCACTTCTACATAAATGTCTAGTAGATTTTTAAGGGGAGGTTAATGATTGGGATATAGCACAAGGCTCTTCCACTCAGCAAGCTGGAAACACTTTAGATGTAGAAGACTGAGTTGAATAGGCCATTGGTCCACCCTATTATGTTATTTCTTAAGTTTCCATATGTTTTCTTAAGAGGAGAATTTTTTTCTATATCAATTAAATTGAAGAGAAAAATGTAACATTTGTTCCAATTTAATATACAAAGTCCTTGCATTGGTCTATAAGGTCTAGAGGCTATGGCCACCTTGATCTTGTTAACCTCATCTCCTGCTACTCTCCCCTCACTCACTTACTCTGCTCTAGAACTCTGCCTCTTTGCAGCTCCTCAAATCCTTCAGACACATTCTGGCCGGGGCCTTTGTACTTGTTCCTTCTTATGTCTAGAATGTTTTTTCCTAATTTATCCACTTGCTCATTCTCTCCAGAACTCAAGTCTCTGCTCCAATTTCTTCTTACTGATACTTCTTCTGATCACACTATTGAGTATTTCAAACCACATCTTTGCTTTCTCCCCTCAGCTCTCTTGATCCTTCTTCAACTACTCTGGTCCTACTCAACTTTCTCTGGTTTTATACAGTATTAATAACAAACAAATAGGCTAAATAATGTACTCATTTATAATGTGGCATGTTCATTTTCTGTCTGCCTTTGCTAGAATGTAAGCTTCTCAAGGGCAGGGATTTTTGTCTGTTTTGCTCACCAAAGTATCTCAAGAGCCTAGAACAGGACCTGGCTCATAGTAGCCATTCCATACATATTTGTTGAATAAATGAATAGGTTGTTTAAACATAAGCAGGGGCAGAGAGCTGTAGTTAGGGCAGGGGTCTCTGTGAGGGATTTACAACTCTCAAGAGGGCGGTGTGTAGACACCACAAAACAAGGGCAGAAAGGAAGACAAACAAAGATGGTGGAGAAGGCGTGATATGTATTGTATTTTACATTTTTTCCTAGGATTGACCTCAGTGATATGTATCTGAGGGGAAAGCGCTTGGTATAGGTGCAGATAGGCAGCTGTTTCTAGTGGATTTAAGTGAGAGGGAGAGAGAGAGAGAATGAGAGAGAAAGTGTGTGTGTGTGTGTGTATGTGTGTGTGTGTAGGGAAGGCATTACAATAGTATGGCTAAGAAACTTCCTGTCACTTACTTGACCTCTCCTACCTTCCACCTCCATACACTCAACCATCGTGCTTATACCTGCAGCATGCCATCTGGTTTTTATTTTTATAGTCAGACAAAGATGACAAACTCAAGATGTCTCTGGATATAACCTTAAATACCTCTCAGGGCCACAGTGAGACAAAACAACTTCATTTTTACCAGACACAAGACAAAGATGACTCATCAGACAAAACAAATCTAGTTTTACAAACCCACCTGTTCACTCCTGGGAAGCTGTTCTAACTTGATATTCCAGTGTGCTCCAGCTGAATTAGAAGGCAAAAATGGAAAGTTTATTAGAAAACAATAAGGTTATATTAGTTTATGCTTTCTTCCCCAGTACGTGGATTTTGCTAGAGAGCACAGCTTTGAACATGAGCTCTGCATTAGTTTGGAGGATAGGAATCAGAGTGCCTGGATATAAATCTTGCTCCATTACTTCAGGGCCGTGATTAAAGGAAAGCTATCTAATTTTTTTAATCCTTAGTTTTCCCATCTGTAAATAGTACTGTGAGATTATTGTGAGGATAAAATGAGCTGATATAGGGGCGCCTGGATGGCTCAGTGAGTTGAAGCCTCTGCCTTCGGCTCAGGTCATGATCCCAGGGTCCTGGGATCGAGCCCCACATCGGGCTCTCTGCTCAGCAGGGAGCCTGCTTCTTCCTCTCTCTGCCTGTCTCTGTGTCTACTTGTGATCTCCCTCTCTGTCAAATAAATAAATAAAATCTTAAAAAAAAATGAGCTTATATAAAGTGTCTAGCACAGTACCCCAGTTAAGGGTATCCAGGCAGTCACATTGCCTGTATTAAAATTCTGGCTTTGCTACTCACTTGCTATACAACGAGGGGCAAGATACTTCATATCACTTTGCTTCAGCTTCATTTTCAAGAGACAAATACCACAAAGGATGGTTATGAGAATCCAACAAAATAGTTTAGAGAGATAACTTAGAAAAGACCTGACACATAGCCAAGTGTGCCACAAAAATCACCTTCTCTGCCTCTTACTTCCCCCTACAATTACCACTAGCACCGTTACTATTACCGCACCCACTGTGCTGCTGCTGCTGCTGCTACTACTATATTACTAGGCAATGGGAGGAGGTTGGAAAAAAACCCCACAAAATTTTACTCTCAAAGAGACTCTTTGAGATGTTTTTGAAAACATTTTCTCTCACCTTCCTATCCATATTCCTTTGTTTACCACTGCAGTGCGATCATTTATCCATAGAAATTGGTCAATGAGGGACGCCTGGGTGGCTCAGTTGGTTGAGCAGCTGCCTTCGGCTCAGGTCATGATCCCAGCGTCCTGGGATCGAGTCCTACATCGGGCTCCTTGCTCGTCAGGGAGCCTGCTTCTCCCTCTGCCTCTGCCTGCCATTCTGTCTGCCTGTGCTCGCTCGCTCTCCCTCTCTCTCTCTGACAAATAAATAAATCTTTAAAAAAAAAAAGAAATTGGTCAATGATATCAAGATATTAGAGTAAGGGGAGACACTTCAGATTCGTGACTCTGGAGGTGGTCACAGAGTTCCTTGGGTTGTAATTTGAAAGGCATCTTTGAATGCAAACGTCCCTGTTTCCCAGTTCATTTCATTTGTACGTGGACTTCAGCATACTGAAAATAATGGCAAGGATGAGGAGCTGGCTGTAACTGAGGGATAACTGGTCACTCTGGGAGAGGCAGCGAGTTCTCTATGAATATCTATTTCATCTTTCTTCTCTAATATTAAAATTCCTGGGTCATAGTGGGGCACTCTGATTTTTAGTTGGAGACTCTTTTTCCCAGATTCACTTGCAGCTGGCTGTGCCCTTATGACTAAGTTCTTGACAACAGAGTGACAATAGAAGTGATATGTAGCACTTCCAGGTTATACCCTTAAAAGAAATGGGCAATACACATTTCTTTTCCTTTCTTTCTTCTCACTACCTGGGATGTATATATGATGGAGGGTGTTGGAGCAGCCGTTTTAGACAAAGAGATGGAAGGTTCTTTCTCTTTCTTTCTTTTTAATTTTTTAAAAAAGATTTTATTTATTTATTTGACAGAGAGAGCACACACAAGTAGACAGAATGGCAGGCAGAGGAAGAGGGAGAAGCAGGCTTCTCATTGAGCAGGGAGCCTGATGTGGGACTCGATCCCAGGACCCAGGGATCATGACCTGAGCTGAAGGCTGATGCTTAACCCACTGAGCCACCCAGGTGCCCTGAGATGGAAAGATGTGGAGATGTCCTACCAACCTTGGATTGTCTGTCTCTGGACTTTCACATGTGAGACAGTGATAAACTTCCATATTGTACTGGCTGCTAGACTTTAGGATCTCATAGCTTATAACTAATACAGCCAAAATAACTAAAAAATGTGGGACTCCACTCAACCACAATCATAAAGGAAGACAATGTCAAACAGTTTGAATGTAATGAAGACATTTCAGAAAGGAAATACCATCCTTTGAGGTAGATCATTTTAAATCTAAGAGACTACATTAAGTTTTGAACTTCAAAGCATTTTCCAAGCCCCTTTCTCATACTTAGTGCCCTGCTAAATGTCCAGCTCTAGCGACCAGTAGTAACTCACAGTTATGTCTGCAACGGTATCAATTACCCTCGCTCTTCAGGTTTGTGGTTAGATACGATTTAATATGGCTAGAATTCAAACAAATACCAATGTTATTATCTACATAACCTAGATTTAGGGTTTTAACATATTCAGTCTATGGATTACAGTGATGCAGACACCAAAGTAAAATTGACCCTAAAATTTAGGATAAAAGATAAGTACGTTAAAATGCCAGCAAGAGGTCGATACAATCACATCAGGGAATAACATGCTCAAGATTTGCAAATCTGAATTATTTACTGTGAGTATGTACTGCTTTTATATTTTAAAAAAATCTTAAAAAAAATTACATGCCAAGGTTGCGATTGATTGTTTGCAAGTTTAGAATTATCCTACAATTTGGAGGTAGTTTACTGCTCTATGAGAGTGAGTTTAAGCATCCTTAGGAAGTCAGCATTTTATACACACACACACACACACACACACACACACACACACACACACATTTATTGAAGTTTAGCTGACACGCAGTGCTACATTAATTTCAGGTGTACAAAACAGTGATTTGATAACTCTATACACTACGCTATGCTCACCACAAGTGTAGCTCCTATCTCTCACCAGACAGCACTTAACTATACCACTGACTTATAAGGAAGTCAGCATTATAAAATATTGAAAATTAGTACTTTTGAGAAGGAGCATGGTAATGGAAATTGAAAGGAGCAGATTCGTGCTGCAGTATAAAATCCACCATAAGGTAAGTGACCCTGCTATAGAAAGGTTATTAAAAGTTGACCTCTCTCTTCAGCACAGCCATGGCCAAAGGATGATTTCATCCTATACATTTTGATTGTGATTCATCCGGGAATATCTAAAGTGAAGGCAGCCTTTCATCAAGCTAGTACAGCCTTATAAAAATGCCTATAGGAACATTCATATTCTGTGCTTTCCTTCTGTAAACATACGCTCTGAGGTTTGGGCCTTTGAGATCACAGGTATTTGTATGCTAATTTTATGCTTGGGGAACACGATTCTTAATAATTAAACAGTTCTCAGTTTTAAGTTGGACAAAGAAAAGAAAGGTAATATTGAGCTTAAAAATAAATGGTTACCCTACAAATACACCAAGTAGCCAGAGGGAAAATACTGATAGTACTAAATGCTGACAAGAATACAGGGAAACTGGATCTTTCATATATTGCTGGCTGAAATACGAAGTGGACAATTGGTCTAGAAAATGTTTTGCAGTTTATTATAGAGTTAAATATATACTTATCATATAACCTAGCAATTGCACCCTTGGACATTTATCTTAGAAAAAGGAAAATTTAAAGAACAAAAATCTGTATACAAATGCTCTCAGCAATTTGTAAAAAAAATTTCAATTGTAAAAGACCTAACTGGAAACAACCAAAATGTTCTTACAAAGGTGAATGATTATAAAAATTAAGGTAAATCTGTATAATGGAATACTATTTTGAAATACAAAGGAATTATTTATACATACATCAACCTGGATAAATCTCAAGCCATCATCACGGGTGAGCCTGATGGCTGATGGGAAGATCTTTGTGGGAAGTGGCAGCAGTGGGGGCACTGAAGGGCTGGTCATGAACTCGGATATACTCGGTGCTACCACAGAGGTTCTGATTGAAGATTCAGACTCTACTGGACCTTAGTGGAAGGGAAGACTTTGGGCAGTGGGACAGCTCAGACTTTGTATTTAAAAGATAAAAAGGACAAAAAAAAAAAAATTTAAAGCAACCTGAAAAATTACCTACAGTATGATCCCAAGAAGATCATGTTCTTGAAATAGCAAAATGATAGGGATCAGGTCAGTGGAGAAGAGATTAATGGGGTTAGGGATGGAGGTGGAAGGAGGTAAGACTATAAAGGGGTATCATGAGGGAGTTCAGTGGTGATGAAATCTATATACTGATAACACTTCATAGAACCATACCAAGGGAGTGTATGTGAAAACCAATGAAATTTGAGTGAAGTTCTATAGCCTAATTAATAGTATTCCTGGTTTTCATAATGTGGTGTAGTTAAGTGAGATGTTACTTTAGGAGAAGCTGGGTGAAGGGTTCACAGGACCTCCCTATACTATTTTTGCAACTTCTTGTGAATCTATAACTATTTCAAAATAAAAAAATTTGAAATGATTATATTAACTCACCAACTATTATAGTCTATTTTTTAATCATATTCTATTTTATTTTATGGGAGGTAATGTAAGGAGGGGTGAGAATGCCAAACCACTTAATCAGAATGTTCTGTTCTCATCTGTTTATCCCTCTGGGAAGACTTCTTATGAAGACAGAGTTCCTGGGATACAGTCTGAAAATCACTTCTAAAAGGTTATAGAAATGTTTTGAGACAATAAAAATCAAATCATATATAATAATTTAGTTGTTTTTTTTAATAATTTAGTTTTTTAATCAAGAAAAGTAGATATGCTTTAGAAGGCAATTTGATTATTATTTATGGTAACAAATGGTTATAGCTTCCAAGGGAAGTGATTACAAGTAGTCACATATTTTAGACATGGAACGAGAATTGGTTCGTTATGAAATTACAGATGCTGATGTTAACCATAGCTGACATACTGCTTGTTGCACTGCAAGGAAATGAAATTGTTGGTGGACTTTTCCTAGAAGTCATTTAAAACTAGCAGTTAGCTGGTAGAACAGTGATTTTTCAATCTGAGACCCAGTTAGGCAAGACAAGAACAGCTGCAAAACTATTCAGCTTGGCCTAGCACAGGATTTGTTGCCAATATAAACTGCATCTCTAAATATTCAAAAACAATCTGTATTTGCTCCTATGAAATTTTGCCCTCATGCAGATATTTTGGACAACAAAACAGTGTGAGGTGATTGTCAGCTGCCTCATGCCGAGCTGTTTCTTGCAGTATCTGTAGAGGCAAAGCTTTCCTGGTAGGATCTGACCAGATGTGGTTTGGACCCTTCACTCTACATGCCCAACATACCTACCCAGAGTCCCAGTCAGTCTCTTCTCCCTGTGACCAATGCCTGATTACGGCTGTGGTGCTTAGACAGGGCCTCTGGGTAATTATAGAGCTGGCCTTGTGGTTGTCTTCCAGGAAATGGCAAATACCACTTGCCTTAGTTTGTCCCGGCAGACTTCACTCGGGGACAACAGGAAACAAATGCCATGTAAGGGCATCCTGCAGCAGCTGCTGCTTTTTGGCAGCTGGAAGGTAGACATGTTCTCTTTCACCATCTCCGCTTCCCCTTCCTAAATCAATTTGAGACTTGTCATTAAGAAAAATTTGTACATATACGGTGATCCTCAAAAGGATCTACACTGGATAGTTGCTTTTGACCTTCCTCTACTTACAGGGACTCAGAGAATGTTTTTGCTGCGAACTTTTTCAACACTATTATCTTACTGCCAAGTCTCCTGGAAAGTTCTTCAAAGAGTTTCTCTGCTTTCATCATTTGAAAGAACAGTAGCTTTATTAGCTTGTGGCCAAAAATGGATTTAAAAAATAGAGTTAGTTCCCAGAATTAAACTTACAGCTGCAGAAACTCAATTCTTCTCTGAATTGTTAAATTTGGATGCGTACTGTGAAACTAGATCAGGAGCACGTTGTTTGATGGGGCTGGAGGTGGGTGGGTCAGATAGGGTCTTCTCAGGTGTCCTCACCATCTATTGTCCTTGGGTACCTATCCCATTTTCCTACCATAAGAGAAAAATAATAGAGTGTTATAACATGAAAGGAAGCCATGGCTGAAAAAGCTTTGGAATATCACAGAATATTGTGTGGCCATTAAAAATAATGAATCAGAGCTAATCCAAATGACTTTCAGCAATTCCCACAAATTATGTTGAATAAGGAATATAAGATGCAGAGCAGTGTGATACTTATATGGGGTACTCAGCATTGGTCTCTTTTGCTTACAGGTTGTACATTAGGCAGGTGCAATAGTTAAATTAGCATTGGTGAATGGGACTATATGTTAGGCACATGTACAGTCTCTATCCCCGAGACAAAGCTATTTCATCCATTTCCCGTTGTGCTAGCAGCAGGTGGCTGTTGGCAGAGGATGAATAATGTCAACTGGCCAAGTCATTTTTGTCTACTTGGTTGTTTGGTGCCCTTTCCATGCTGGTGATCTTGGGTGGGTGTTAAGTGTTTTAAAGCTCTTCATACTTTATGCTCATTCTCTAATGTTCAACTACATGCCTATTTCCCAGACCTGTTTTCCTGATATTCCAGTCCTTCTCCTTTTAGACCCCCGTAGTGGTTTAGCAGTGTTTCCCCCAAATTCATGCCTCCCTAGAACCTCAGATTGTAACCTTATTTGTAGTTAGTATTTTTGTAAATGTAATTAGTTAAAAATCTTGAGATAAAATTATCCTGGATTTAGGGTAGGCCCTATGTCCAATGACTGGGGCTCTTACAAGAAGAGGGGAAGACACTGACAGGTACACGGAGAAGAAGGCAGTGTTAATGATGAAGGCAGAGATTGGAATGATAAGTCCACAAGCCAAGGAATGCCAAGGATTGCTGGTGAACACTGGATGCTAGAAGAATGGCTTCTGATGATTCTTCCTTAGAGCCTCCAAAAGAACTAATCCTACTAACATCTTGATTTCAGACTTCTGGCTTTCTTGATCTATGAGGGAATAAATTCAAGCTGCCTAATTTGTATGACAGTCCTAGGAAAAGAGCACAGTCCCTGACCAGCTGGCCAAGCATTTGCTACTATCTAAGAGTCTAACGTATACTTTAAGCTTAGGTCCCTTGTCTCTTCACACAAAATGGTGATTAGGTACATACCCTGAAGCTCTACCTATTGTGGTGACTTCCCTTATCACTGTCTTTCAAGGCTATTGCTTTCACATTTATGATAGCTGATTTCTCTGATAATAAATTTGACATATTAAACTAAAAACATTGCACATTAAAAGATATTTTTTAAAAAGTAAAAAAAAATGAAGACAAAATATTTGCAACACCTTGGCAAAGAACTGATAGCAAGAATACATAAAAAACATTTATAAGCTAGTAAGAAGACCACAATGAGATACCAATTAAAACGCAGTTAGTTAACTAAAGAAGCCTATTATCATCAAATATTAGAGAAAATGTGGATAAACAGGCTAGCTTATACTTTGCTGTTAGGAGTAAAATTGATTCAACTACTTCAGAAAAAAATTTGGCATTATCTTTTAAAATTGGAGATTCATATACCTTATATTTGTAATTCTACTTACATATGTATAACCTTAAAGAAAAGAGAATGCAAATGTATCCTAGAACTAGAATTTAAGTAAAAAGCAAGCCCCCAAAGATCAGATATCCTGTAATGCCCCACACCCCTTTAAAAAAGTTACAAACAACTAAAATTGCCCAATATATTTTTAAGAAATATATATATTGTGTAAAGCTATCATTCTAAAAAGTGAAGGGAATAATAGTAAAATTTGCAGGATAGTGGTTTCTTCTACTGGAGAGAGGCAGGGTATAAAATAGGGAGGAAAACATAGATAAATGTTAGAAATTTTGACTGTTCTCATTTGCATGCTGGGTGGCATGTATACAGATACTTATTATTTAATAAACAAATATGTAACTTAGTAAAAAAATAAAATAAAGGCCAGGCCTGGACCAAGGTTGAGACTGTTCATAGGCCAAAGATTATGATTAATCAAATTCTAGTATTGGAACCACAACAACTGGACTTCTGATTGTGTGCATACATTGCTGGTTGAATCAACACTGGAAGCAGGAAAAGCCCGGGACCTGAGACATGAGGAGAGATACGATAATGTCTGAAAGATAAAGGGAAAGAAGGCCCAATAGGGTCACAAACATGGCCTAAGGAGAAAGACTTGTGAGAAGTCCCTGTGGCAGATGGTCCAGGAGCTTGGAAAACAGAGATGTTCAAGGGTCCATTTAAAATTGTTTCCCTGTTCTGAGCTGTGATCTAAGTAAATGCCATTATCCAAATCTCACAGTAAAAGTCTGCTGCATTGATGAAATAAATAATAATCATAAAGTCTCCATTCGATCACTCATTCATCACGTGAATATTTACTGAGTTCTTACTGCATGTGGTATAGCACTAGGGGTATCGCAACAAACACAACAGACTGAGTCTCTGTCCTCATCAAATCAATGTATAATTATCCAGATGATGATAAATTCTAGGGCAAAAGATGAAAAAGAGTAAAGGGGAGGGAGAGCCAGAAATGGAGGTGAAATATATTAGTGGTATTTGGAGTGAATGAAGAGAAAGAAAGCACAGAGAGGACCACTTACAAAGTGGGCTGAGAATGCAAAGGGCACAGTGAGTGGGGACGCAGAATTGGTGGAAGCAGGACTTTGCAGTGGCAGGTGTCTAGGAGAACAAAAATCTCTTTCAGAGTAAATCGCAGGCACACTGGAAAAGGCTCTGGATTTCCCATTGTATGTGGAATGTGGTTTGCATCATTCGGTTTGTAAATAAAAGAAAAAGTTAATTCTTAAAGTTGGCGAACTTGTGACCGTTGCCATTATACTTCCAACGTTTTAACTATTAAGTTGTTTCTCTACCTTCTTTTCTATCAGTGGTTCTTACTCTAGAGGAGCAGTAGAGGGGAGCATGGGCATTTGCTCTTTGAAAAAGTTTTCTAAGTAATTCTGCCTCTAGATAACCCCCTCCTCCACCTCTCCTACCTCCATTGGTGAATATTTCTTATATACAACAGTGATCCTAGTTTGGATATCTCAGGGTAGCTCAAATAATCTCAGGTTACAAAACTGTAACAAAGTAATAAATAAAATTTTTTTATTGATGACACATTTAATAAAAAAAACCCAACAGAGAGTTTGTTTAAAAACAATAGTACTGTTAAATGAAATGTGAGAATCCTCATTGCCTTAATTTGAGAATCACTCTGTTAGAGTCCATTTTAAAAATCAGTTTTTGGGGGTGCCTGGGTGGCTCAGTGGGTTAAAGCCTCTGCCTTCAGCTCAGGTCATGATCCCAGGGTCCTGGGATCGAGTCCTGCATCGGGCTCTCTGCTCAGCAGGGAGCCTGCTTCCTCCTCTCTCTCTCTCTGCCTGTCTCTCTGCCTACTTGTGGTCTCTGTCTGTCAAAGAAATAAATAAAATCTTAAAAAAAAATCAATTTTTGATCCTCTTTAAAAATAGCTCTATTTTCCCTGACATTGTTTCTAATATATTAGAACTGAAACTGGACAAAGTAATAAGATGAATGTTGAGTTAACATAAAAGTCTCTCTCTCTCTCTTTTTTTTTTTTAAAGATTTTATTTATTTATTTGACAGACAGAGATCACAAGTAGGCAGAGAGGCAGGCAGAGAGGGGGAAGCAGGCTCCCTGCTGAGCAGGGAGCCCGATGTGGGGCTTGATGCCAGGACCCTGGAATCATGACCTGAGCCTAAGGCAGAGGCTTAACCCACTGAGCCACCCAGGCACCCCAAAAGTCTCTTATTTGATCTTTCTGTGTGTGTCTGTGTTTAAAATTAATTTATTGAATGCTTTCTACATGTCAGAAATATATTAAGCACATTGTATGTATTATTTCATTGAATGTTCACAATATCCCCATGAGTTATATTCATTAGTATCTCCACTTACAAATGGGGAGACTAAGGCACAGGGCATTCAGGTAAATACAGTGCTGTTTTCTCACCAAGAGGTCTGACTCCTGAGCTGTTGGCTTTAATTCATTTGTAATATCATCTTCCGTAAATATCAACACATTTAATAGAACAATGTCTGAACATCACTCAACAGTAGTCAAACTAGAACACATAAAACACTTTTTCCCATAGGAAACTGTAGTTCTTATTGACCTATCATTTTAAACTTTCTTGTTAAAGTGCTTTGAAAAACATGCTGCCTTGAATTTTCAAGGTCCTCCAAGTTCATGATTATCAGCTCATGAATGCTAGAAGAAAAGATGATTCATTGATGACCAAATTAAGTGCAGCAGGTTCTTAGTGAAAACCTAAGTCCAGGGTTAGTTAATGACTAAATCTAAATGCCACATAGAATATGTCCTTTTATTTTTAGGGCTCCAGGAAATAAAGATATCCAAGTACCAGAACATTACAAACTCTTAGTCGGTTTTACCAGACAGTGTAACTTAAGCTTTTTATTTTTAGTAGGAAGAACTGTCTTCGTGCCCTACAAACGTCATACAGTTTGCTTCCATACCATGTTCTTTCGCCTGTGGTTATTATTCCTTAGGTACATAGACAGAAACTTTTGCTAGCATGGAATGAAACTTTTCCAAAGTCCTGTTTCCTTTCCTCACCACACTCCATAGTAGAACAATAATTAAAAAAAAAAAATATATATATATATCTCAAGTTGCTTTTCCTTTTTCTACAGATATTTTAGTATTTCCAGGATTTGAAAACATGCACACACACACCCCCAATCCCTATCTTTTTTTAAAAACAGTTCTGTGAGCTTATAATTTCTCTATTCTGGAGTTTTCCCCGTAAATCAGTAACAAAGTTATCCTTAAGAGCATAAGCCAGAGAGGCTGTTTACAATTAGTTAAATCCGGGTCATTCTTTTTTGTCATAAACAGTTTCTAGAATCTCTGACATTAGAATTAGAATCCCTAAAGCAATGTAGATAATGTAAATTTTGTTTTGTTTTGAAATAAAACAGAAATTTGACAAATACCACTAACACGATGTGACGCATGCTGATTTAAATTCCATTCTGTTAAAACAGTGCTGATTGCGGCCCACTAAATTGACTTCACAACCCGTAATAAGTGATGGCCCACCTTTATAAAGCAAGTTCCCTGGCATTGCAGGACAGTGGTTTTCAAAACCTGGGCCACACATCAGAACAACTTGCAGAAATCCGCAGAAGTACAAATGCCCGGGTTTCATGTAAGATGTATTAAATCAGAAAAGCCAGGGAGTTAAGAGAAGTTGCTGAAACTTTTTACTTCACAGATTTGGGAATACACCTGAACTGGGGGAGTGACAAGAATGAGTTCACTTGTCACTGAGAAGTGAGATAAGTGAAGTGCAGGGATGGATCCAGGTTTTGTGGACACTGAAGCTTGCACAATTCTGGAGTTCCTTTTAAGAAACATAATACAAATTAGATAAGAAATATTACTGTAGAGTGAGAAAATAAAGCACAACAAATTACAAATTTTATTTTATTTTATTTAGTTTTTAAATTTTTATTCAAATTCCAGTTAGTTAACATACAGGGTAATATTAGTTTCAGGTGTAGAATTTAGTGATTCGTCACCTACATATAACACCCAACGCTCATCACAACAAGTGCCCTTCTTAATACCCATCACCTATTTAACTCATCCTCTACCCACCTCCCCTCTGGTAAGCATCAGTTTGTTCTCTATAGTCAAGAGTCTGTTTCTTGGTTTGCCTCTTCCCCCCCACCCCACGTTCATCCGTTTTGTTTCTTAAATTTCACATATGAGTGAAATCATGTGGTATTTGTCTTTTCTCTGACTGACTTATTTCACTTAGCATAATACTCTCCACCTCCATCCACATCATTACAAATGGCAAGATTTCATTATTTTTTATGGCTGAGTACTATTCCATTGTGTGTGTGTGTGTGTGTGTGTGTGAGAGAGAGAGAGAGAGAGAGAGAGAGACAATCCACATCTTTTTTATCTATTCATTAGTCGATGGATATTTTAGGCTCTTTCCATAATTAATAAAATTGATAAACCACTAGCAAGACTTATCAAAAAGAAAAGAGAAAGGACCCAAATAAAATCACAAGCAAGAAAGGAGAAATAACCAACAGCACAGAAATACAATTTTAAGACAATATTATGAAAAATTTATATGTCAACAAATTGGACAAATTTGGAAGAAACAGATAAATACCTAGAAACATATCAACTACCAAAACTGGAATAGGAAGAAATAGAAAACTTGAATAGATTGATAACCAGTAAAGAAAATGAATTAGTAATAAAAAAATCTCCCAACAGGTGTACTTGGTTGGCTCAGTTGGTTAAGCATCTGCCTTTCGCCTGGGTGCTTGGGTCATAATCCTGGGGTCCTGGGATCCAAGCCCCGCATCGGGATCCTTGTTTGGCCTGCTTCTTCTTTTCCCTCTCCCTTTGCTCCCCACCCCCTGCCCACGCACTCTCTCTCTCAAATAAATAATAAAATCTTAAAAAAAAATCATCTCCTAGCAAACAAAAGTCCATGGTCAGATGGCTTCATAGGGGAATTCTACCAAACATTTAAAGAAGAGCTAATACCTATTCTCTTCAAACTATTTCAAAAATAGAAACAGAAGGAAAACTTTCAAACTCAATCTATGAAGCCAGCATTACCCTGATTCCAAAACCAGACAAAGATTCCACTAAAAAAGAGAACCTCAGGCCAATATCCCTGATGAACATGGATGCAAAAATTCTCAACAAAATACTAGCAAACAAATCCAACAGTACATTAGAAGAATCACTCATCACAATCATGTGGGATTTATTCAGTGTAATACATCACATCAAGGATTAAAAACCATATGATATCTCAAGAGACGCAGAAAAATTTGACAAAGTACAACATCTATTTATAATAAAAACCCTCAACAAAGTAGGGAGGGGGGAACATACCCTAACATCATAAAAGCTATATATGAAAGACCCACAGCCAATATCATCCTCAATGGGGAAAAACAGAGCTTTTCCTCTATAGTCAGAAACAAGGCAGGGATGTCCACTCTCACCAGTTATTTAACACAATACTGGAAGTCTAACCTCAACAATCAGACAACAAAAAGAAATAAAGGGCATCCAAATCAGCAAGGAAGAAGTCAAACTTTCACTATTTGCAGATGACATGATACTCTATATAGAAAACTCAAAAGACTCCAATTAAAAATTGCTAGAACTGACACACAAATTCAGCAAAATCCCTTGATACGAAATCAACATATCAAAATCGGTTCCATATCTATACACCAATAATGAAGCAGAAGAAAGAGAAATCAAGGAATCAATACCATTTACAATTGCACCAAAACCCATAAGATACCTAGGAATAAACTTTTTTTTTAAAGATTTTATTTATTTGTCAGAGAGAGAGAGAAAGCACAACCAGAGGGAGTGGGAGACAAAGGGAGAAGGCTCCCTGCTGAGCAAGGAGTCCGAAGTTGGACTTGATCCTAGGACCTTAGGATCATGACCTGAGCCAAAGGCAGCCACTTAACAGACTGAACCACCCGGGCATCCTACCTAGGAATAAACTTAACCAAAGAGGTGAAATACCTGTACTCTGAAAACTATAAAACACTGATAAAAGAAATTGAAGATGACACAAAGAAATGGAAAAACATTCTATGCTCATGGGTTGGAAGAACAAATATTGTTAAAATGTCTGTACTACCCAAAGCAATCTACATATTTAATGCAATCCCCATTGAAATACCACCATTTTTCACAGAGCTACAATAAACAATCCTAAAATTTGTATGGAACTATAAAACACCCAAATAGCTAAAGCAATCTTGAAAAAGAAAAGCAAAGCTGGAGGCATCACAATTCCAAACTTCATGTTATATTACAAGTTTTAAAAAGCTGACAAATCTCATGAACATAAATCCACAAAAATATTTTTATTAATTAACTGCCTTACATGGCTTCTTTAATACTTTCGTTATATTTATCAGATTCATACACTAACTTACGTTTAGAGAGAATACAACAACTCTTTGGCCTTTCCTTCAGTATACTTAATTGAAGTTTATTTTTTATTGATGATAGTTGAGAAAAGTTTTTTTTGACTTCATAAATTGTTAATGAAAAAATGTTAGACTATTGTCTGTATTAATTTGTTAGGGCCGCCATAACAAAATACACAATTGTTTTCACACAACTCTAGAATCTAGAAGTCTAAGATTAAGGTGTTAGTAGGTTTGGTTTCTTCTGAGACCTCTCTTGGCTCACATGGCCTCTTTCTCTCTCTGTGCTCATGTGCTTGTCCCTCTTTGTTGTCTGTGTCCTATTGCCTTCTTATGAGGGCACCAGTCATACTGAATTAGGGCCCACTTTAATGACTCCATTTTAGCTAAATAACCTCTACAAAGGCCCTATCTCCAAATTTAGTCATATTCTGAGGCACTGGGGATTAGAGACTCAATAAATGAATTTTGAGGGAACACAATTCTGCCTGCAACATTGTCAAATTTGGGGAAATGTCTCTCAATTTTCTTTCATTTATGAACTGAAAGATTTCAGTACATTAAATTTTTTCCTCTGCAGTGATTGATTGTCAATACTCTGAATCGATATGTTAACTCTGAACTGATATATTAACTAATTTGGTGTCTATGTTCTCATTATACTGATTTATTGCTGTATCTTTGTAGATGTCAAATCAGCAAAAAATAAAATTGAAAACATTTCCCAATGATTCACATCTTTTTATTATTTATATTTTCAAACAATCTGAGCATCTACATATCATTACTGTTTGAAATTTATGAATTTTCCTTTATTAATTATTGCTTTTGGGATGTTTTAAAAAAGATCTTACAGTTCCCTTTTCAACATTAATTTCAACTTATTTTACTCTCATCTTTACTGCTTTTGTTTTATAGTCCATTAACTTTAAAAAATTTATTAAATAAATTTAAATTATAAAAGAGGGCATGCTTTATATAAAACCAAACCAGGAGTTTGCAATTTCTTAATGTTTTTAAAAAAACAACCTTTTGCCAGATTGAAATTGAGCTTTATCAAGTATGACATTTTCACACACAAAAAAAGAAAAATGAAAAAATAAAGTATGATGTTTTAATAACTATATATGCTGAGTCATTGAGTATATAATCTTGACAGGAGAGAATTTCCATTTTGACAAGCTATAGATAAGAACCATTTTGCATGTCTGATGTTGGAAGCACTTTTACAAACTAAATTCTATCTCTGTATATTTCAACTCTGTTTCTCATTGACAACCCACATGCTTCCAGTGCCAACTGCAATATGAGAGGCTCATTTCTTAAACTGGCTCTGTCCTGAAGCTTCATGATGCCGTTAGTTGGCACGGAAGGTGTTGGGGGTATTCCTGGAAGCCATTCCTACACTGGGACAACTAGCAATAACTTCACTATATATGGAAACGACTGTGAACCACATAAATATATCCCACTCAACTCAAACTGAGTGCATCCCCATTCCACCTTTCACTTTGGACTGGAATAGTGCCTGCATCAGTGGACATAAAGAGAAGTTGGAGTAGAAAAAGAAGTCTACTGATTGTGGTTAAAATTTCTTACTTTTGCAGATTTTATAAAATCATATGACCATATAAATATGGTCAGAGTTCTGGAAGGAGTTGTACTGGTGAGAACTCTGAACCTTAAGCTTCATTGCCTTTGTGGAATTTTAACCCTGGTAAACTGTGCAGGAGGTTTGTGGTCCCTCATACTATGAATATCATTTGAGGTTTCCACTTAGTACAGGGTTTGCCTTCAGGTTGGTGCTAGTCCATGACAAAGGTTTCAATATTATAAAATGAAATGAGGGACACCTGGGTGGCTCAGTTGGTTAAGCACCTGCCCTTGGCTCAGATCATGATCCTAGGTCTTGGGATTGAGTCCGGCATTGGGCTCCTTATGTGGCAGGGAGTCTGCTTCTCCCTTTGCCTCCTGCTCCCCCTGCTTGTGCTCTCTCTCTGGCAAATAAATAAATAAAATCTCTTGAAAAAATTTAAAAAGAGTTAACCTATTCTCCTCAAACTATTCCAAAAATAGAAGTGAAAGAAAACTACCAAACATCTTCTATGAGGCCAGCATTACTCTGACACCAAAACCAGATGAAGACACCACACACCTCCCCCCCACCAACAGCTATAACCAATATCCTTGATGAACATAGATGCCAAAATCCTCAACAAAATATAAGCAAACCACACTTCAACAATACATCAAAAAGATCATTCACCATGATCAAGTGGGATTTATTCCTGGGATGCAAATGTTCAATATCCACAAATCAACTTCATATACCACATCAACAAAATAAAGGATAAAGATTGTATGATCAACTCAATAGATGCAGAAAAAGCATTTGATGGGGTGCCTGAGTGGCTCAGTTGGTTAAGCAGCTGCCTTCGGCTTGGGTCATGGTCTCAGGGTCCTGGGATAGAGCCCTGCATTGGGCTCCCTGCTTAGCAAGGAGCCTGGTTCTCCCTCTGTCTCCCAGCTTGTGCTCTCACACTCGCTCTGTCAAATAAATAAATAAGATCTAAAACAAAACAAAACAAAACAAAACAAAACAAAACAAAACAACACTTTTGACAAAAGTAAACATCCATTCAAGATAAAAACCTTCAACAAAATGGGTTAGAAGGGATATATCTAAAGGCCATATATGAAAAACCCACAGCTAACATCATCCACAATGGTAAAAACTGAGAACCTTTCCTATAAGGTCAGGAACAAGACAAGGATGTCCACTCTTGCCACTTTTATTCAATATAGTACTAAAACTCAGCACTAGCCACAGCAATCAGACAAGAAAAAGAAATAAGAGGCATCAATGTTGGTAAAGAAGTTAAACTGTCACTATTTGCAGACAACATAATAGTATACATATAAAATCCTAAAGGTTCCACCAAAAAACTACTAGAAATAACAAATTTAGTAAAGTGGAAAGATACAAAATTAATATCCAAAAATCAGAAATCAGAAACGTTTCTATACACTAACAATGAAGTTGCAGAAAGAGAAAATAAAACAACACCATTTACCACTATACCAAAAAAATAAAATACCTAGGAATAAACCTAACCAAAGGGTTGAAACACTTGTACTCCAAAAACTATAAAATACCAATGAAAGAAATTGAAGTTGACACATACAAATGGGAAAATATTCCAAGCTTATGGATTGGAGGATTATTATTGTCAAAATGTCCATATTACTCAAAGCAATCTATAGATTCAATGCAACCTTTATAAAAAATTCCAATAACATTTTTACAAAGCTAGAACAGATAATATTAAAATCTGTATGGAACTGTAGAAGACCCCAAATAGCCAAAGGAGTCCTGGGAAAGAAGAACAAAGCTGGGGGTATCACAATTCCAGATTTCACGATATAATACAAAGCTGCAGTAATCAAAACAGTATGGTACTGGCACAAAAACAGACACATAGATCAACAGAACAGGGTAGAGACCCCACATTATTATGGTCAATTAATCTAGACAAAAGAGGTAGGAATATACAATAGGGAAAAGACAGTCTTTTCAATAAATAGTGCTGGGAAAATGGGACAGTTATATGTAAAAGAATGAAACAGGAGTACTTTCATATACTATATACAAAAACAAACTCAAAATGAATTAAAGACCCAAATGTGAGACCTGAAAGCACAAGAATCCTAGAGAAGAACACAGGCAGCAATTTCTCTGACATCAGTCAAAGCAACATTTTTCTAGATACATCTCCTAAGGCAAGGGAAACAAAAACAAAAATAAACAATTAGAACTATATCAAAATAAAAAGCTTTTGCACAGAGGCACCTGGGTGGCTCAGTGGGTTAAAGCCTCTACCTTCAGCTGCATCAGGCTCTCTGCTCAGCAGGGAGACTGCTTCCTCCTCTCCCTGCCTCTCTGCCTACTTGTGATCTCCCTCTGTCAAATAAATAAATAAAATCTTAAAAAAAAAAAGCTTTTGCACAGCAAATGAAACTATCAACAAACAAAAAGACAACCTACTGAATGGGAGATATTCGCAAATGATATAGCCAGTAAGGGGTTAATATCCAAAATATAAAAAGAACTCATGCAACTCAGGGTGCCTGGGTGGCTCTGTGGGTTAAGCCTCTGCCTTCGGCTCAGGTCATGGTCTCAGGGTCCTGGGATCGAGCCCCACATGGGGCTCTGTGCTCAGCGGGGAGCCTGCTTCCCCCTTTCTCTCTGCCTGCCTCTTTGCTTCCTTACGATCTCTCTCTTTGTCAAATAAATTAAAAAAAACCTCATACAACTCAATACCAAAAATACAAACAATCTGCTTAAAAAAATGTGCAGATGACCCAAACAGACATTTTTACAAAGAAGACATATTAATGGTCAACAGACATATGGAAAGATGCTCAATGTCACTAATCATCAGGTAAATCAAATAAAAACAATGAGATATCACCTCACACCTGTTAGAATAGCTAACATTAGAAAGACAAGAAACAAGTGTTGGGGAGAACGTGGAGAAAAAGGAATTGTTGTGCAGTGTTGGTGGGAACGTAAACTGGTATGGCTACTGTAAAAAGCAGTATGGAGTTTCCTCAAAAAAGTAAAAATAAAAATACTATATGACCCAATAATCCTACCATTGGGTATGGCCCAGGAAAAATGGAAGTGTTAGTTCAAAATAATATATGTACCCTTATGTTTATTGTAGCATTTTAAAAAAAGATTTTATTTATTTATTTGACAGACAGAGATCACAAGTAGGCAGAGAGGCAGGGGAAAGCAGGCTGAGCAGAGAGCCCAATGTGGGGCTCTATCCCAGGACCCTGGGATCATGACCTGAGCTGAAGGCAGAGGCTTTAATCCACTGAGCCACCCAGGCACTCCTATTGTAGCATTATTTATAATATGTAAGACATGGAAAAAAAATATGTAAGACATGGAAGCAACGTAAGTGTTCATCAGTAAAAAAATAGATAAGGAAAATGCGGTATATATACACGATGGAATATTACTCAGCCACAAGAAAGGATGAGATTGTGCCATTTGAGACAAAATGGATGCACCTAGAGGGTATTATGCTAAGTGAAATAAGTCTGACTGAGAAAGACAAGTGCCATATAATTATACCCATGAATGGAATGTAAAAAAATGAATAAACAAATAAAAAGTAGAATCAGAACTATAGATATAGAGAACAAAGTAATGGTTCCCAGAGGGGAGGGAGCTGGAGTGTTGGACAAAATGGGTAAAGGTTAGAGGGAGATATAGGCCTCCAGTTACGGAGTTAGTAAGTCACAGGAATAAAAAGCAGTGTATAAGGCATAGAGTCAATGATATTGTAATAGTGCTGTGATGGGATAGATAATAGCTCCATCTGTGGTGAACATAACATAATCTATAAACTTGTCAAATCATTAAGTTGTACAGCTGAAACTAATGTAACATTGTGTGTCAACTATACTTAAATAAATGAATAAATACACATTAAAAAAAGGACATCATATAATGTGGTTAATGTGCATTATAAAGATATCAATATCTGAAGAAATAGTAAGTTCACATCACATATTTTGATGGTAGTTATTCTTGTTATGTCTGAACTCCAGAATTACTTGTTGTAAAAGGGCCTTTTTTTGTGTTTCATGCCACAAGTTTTTATGTTTATATGTTTCACATATACTGTTTCCCATAAAAACAGTATTTTCATAGAAAAACAGTGTTTTCATAGACAGATAATTACAATTTTTGCATTGTCTTTTAAAACTAGACATACCATTTGACTCAAAGTTAGAGATTTATGTCAAGAGGTAATCACAGAAAACTAAATCTAACCTGCTGTTACTTTCTGTAGCAGGGAGTAAGTAGCTATGCACTACTGATCATTTCAGTAGAAAAACATTTGTTACAACAGTGTGATTGGCAAGATAACTGGCTGAATTTTTTGCTTTTCATCGAATTGTCTTAAGATTCTGTCAATATAATGAAGATACTTTTAAAATTTTAAGTATTTTATTGTGAAATAACCCCAATGTTATGTAACAGTTGCCAGAACAGATAAAAGAACTGCAATATCTTTCTCCTATATTCTTCAAATGTTTCTATTTTACTGCATAATATTACGTATAATTTTGCTGCATCATTCACACTCCATTATCATTAATCTATTTCTAAACATTTGGAAAGTAAGTTGCAGAAATGACATTCCACAATCTCCAGATACTCTGGTGTGTATTTCCTAAAGTTAATGACACGCTTATATAAAAATAGCCCACCACTCTCCACATAAACATGTTGACATTGGTATAACACAACTGTCTAATTGAAAGACCCCACTCAAATTTTCCCAAGTGTCTCTTTTTCTTTTTTGATTCCAGATCTTCCTCAGAAAAATGAGTTACATTTAGCTGTCTTATCTTCAATTTGTTTCTACTTTTTATCTCCCTTTCAAGTGCTTGACAGTTTTAGAGCAGAAGCCTTGCATTTATAGGATGATCTTCAGTGGGGTCCATGATAGACTTGGGCATTTTCATGACAGACTCAGGCCACACATTGTTGGCAGGGGTACCGCTGAAATGACTGTGCTTTTTCTAGTGCCTCACATCCAGGGGACATGATGTTAACTCATCCTACTGCTGGTGGTGTTAATCTTGATTACCTGCCATGTTGCTCTCCACCAGATTTCTTCACCTTAAAGCCATCATTTTCCATTTTGCAACTGGGAGTTTATATATTTTATATATAAAAAATATATATATTATATATATGTTATATATATATTATATATATATATTTGGAGTATATAAGCAGGGAATTATTCTGATATTTTGCTAATATCATGTACCTCATCCAATCTCTGCCCACCAGTTGCAGGACCCACTAATAGTTTCTGTTTCAATCAACCTTCTTTATAATGGTTGCAAAAACGGTTATTCTCTATTTTCTAGATTTAATAGATGATATTTTTTAAGAAAAATCTTTCTCTTATACTCTATTTATTCCTTTATATCTGTGTGGACTCATGGATTCCTATTTTACTATTGATTATAATATTATTTATTTTGATGTTCAAATTGTCCCTAAATTGGCCAGTGGGGGCCCCTTCAGGCTGGTTCCTGTGCTCCTTTGACTTGTCCTCATCATTCTTGTATTTACATATTCTCTGATATAAAAAGATAGTCCAGGCTCATCTTGTATTTTATTTGCCTCAGTCTTATTGTCAGCCACTTTTCCAAAGTGTTCTGATTCCTTTCAGAGGAGAATGGTACTTAGAAACCAAAATACAGGTGTGTGGCATACTCACTACTACTGGACTATCACTGCTTCTGGGCTTTCTTAGTAGAGAGAACTAGGATATATAAGCAGGCATATAAATACACATATATACATCCGTAACTATTTCTATTTCAATGCATATATACGTATTTTAAAATCATGAGTTCACATTGTTACCTAAGTTCCATATCTTAAGGTTCTTCCTAGCATTTCCCCCTGCTTATGGTTTAAATATCTTTTCTGGCACTAAGAAACGTGGATCTCATTTTCCCCAACTTGTCCACTCAGTGTAACCAATTCCCAACTAAATGGGTCATCTCCTCCTATTGCTATCTTAGACTCCCTACTCCTTATTGTCTCATGTCCTTGGCCAATACACCTGCTGGCCTATTGTGCCCCAAACCCTTTGTTTCTGCACTAACACCTTCAGCTATCTTGCTGACTTCTCCACACTGGGAAAGGGAAAGGGAAGGTACGAGATACTGCCTTTTAAATTTCATTAAACAGGGGCACCTGGGTGGCTCAGTTGATTAAGTGTCCAATCTCAATTTTGGCTCAGGTCATGATCTCAGGGTTGTGAGACTGAGCCCCATATTGGGCTCTGCACTGAGCATGGACTCTGCTTAAGGTTTTCTCTCCCTCTCTTTCCACTCACACTCTCTATCTCTCTCTAGAAAAAAGAAAAAAAAATTCATTTACAATACTTTCAGTTTTACATGGTACCAGTCTGGCCAAATCCCATTCAATTTCCACTGACTAAAGTTCAATATTTCTCAGTTAGAGTCCAAGATGTTTTGAACAAATATACATGTTTCATACTGTTGATAATGATGGTTATGGTTAATCACAGATAATAATATTTTGGAATAAACGTCCTAATTGGCACTTTATTTATTACAAAAAACCTTCATTAAGGAGAAAAAAACTGAGGGAACATACAAAAATACACGCAATCAGAGGACATGAACAGACATTTCTGCAAAGAAGACATCCAGATGGCGAACAGACACATGAAAAAGTGCTCCACATCACTCGGCATCAGGGAAATACAAATCAAAACCACAATGAGATACCACCTCACACCAGTCAGAATGGCTAAAATTAACAAGTCAGGAAATGACAGATGCTGGCGAGGATGCGGAGAAAGGGGAACCCTCCTACACTGTTGGTGGAAATGCAAGCTGGTGCAACCACTCTAGAAAACAGCATGGAGGTTCCTCAAAATGTTGAAAATAGAACTACCCTATGACCCAGCAATTGCACTGCTGGGTATTTACCCTAAAGATACAAACGTAGTGATCCGAAGGGGCACGTGCACCCGAATGTTTATAGCAGCAATGTCTACAATAGCCAAACTATGGAAAGAACCTAGATGTCCATCAACAGACGAATGGATAAAGAAGATGTGGTATATATACACAATGGAATACTATGCAGCCATCAAAAGAAATGAAATCTTGCCATTTGCGACGACGTGGATGGAACTAGAGGGTATCATGCTTAGCGAAATAAGTCAATCGGAGAAAGACAACTATCATATGATCTCCCTGATATGAGGGAGAGGAGATGCAACATGGGGGGTTAAGGGGGTAGGAGAAGAATAAATGAAACAAGATGGGATTGGGAGGGAGACAAACCATAAGTGACTCTTAATCTCACAAAACAAACTGAGGGTTAATGGGGGGATGGGGGTTGGGGGGGTGGGATTATGGACATTGGGGAGGGTATGTGCTATGGTGAGTGCTGTGAAGTGTGTAAACCTGGCGATTCACAGACCTGTACCCCTGGGGATAAAAAGATATTATATGTTTAAAAAATAAATAAATAAATAAATAAATAAAAAAAAAATAAATTAAAAAAAAAGAAATATTGAAAAAAAAAATACACGCAATCAAGAAATAGGGCGCCTGAGTGGCTCAGTTGTTAAGCATCTGCCTTCGGTTCAGGTCATGAGCCCAGGGTCCTGGGATGGAGGCCCAGGATGGTGGTCCTGGGATGGCTCCCTGCTTGGTGGGAGGCCTGCTTCTCCCTCTCCCATTCCCCCTGCTTGTGTTCCCTCTTTCTCTGTGTCTCTCTCTGTCAAATAAATAAATAAAAAATCTTAAAAAAAAAAAGGTGTTACAAATAGGTGATGAAAGAAAGGAAAAACAAGAATAAGACCATAAAATTGAGCCAAAAAATAAGAGCAACAAAGTACTTCACAGACTTCTTTAGACTGAGCCAGAAATGTGACTCTAGGACTCTGTCAAATATCTGGATCTTGACCCCACAATTCAGTAGCTCAGGTTCTGGGCAAGGCACTTAACCTCCTTGAGCCTCAGTTTCCTGTTTTGTGAAGTAAGGATACAAATAATTATTACCTATACAAATAAATATTACCTATTGAATTGTTGTGAGAATTAAATAAACTAATCTATATAAAGCTCTTAGTGCTTAGCACATGTTTAAAACCTCAAAAAATCTAGCTAGTGTTATTAGTTGAGGTAAGGTTACTTTCTTCAGTTTGTAAAAGGATAAAACAATCCAGAGGCCTGGAAGTTTTGTTTTAAAGATTTTACTTATTATTTGAGAGAGAGAGAAACAGGGAACACTAGTGGTGGGAGGGGCAGAGGGAGAGGGACAGTCTCAGGACCCTGAGATCATGACCTGAACTGGTCAGATGCTTAGCCAACTGAGCCATCCAGCTGGCCCCAGAGGTCTGGAAATTTAACATCGTTCTCAGGCTTTCTCAGTATCACTTCCTCAACTAGAGAACAGGTACTTGGTCATAGTTATTTCTAAATTTAGGCTTCCGTCCTCAGTTTTGAAGTGTAGCTACTGTGCATAGCTGATTAAAGATCTATACTGCTTAGTTATCAAGTAAAAGGGGGCAAAGGTAAGAAAATTGATGATCTAAACAATTCTCTTATCTATGTCAGCACATATAGCAGAAAGCCTCTTTTCTCAGAAAAGAATCTATGCATATGTATAAATGTCTGCCCAAAAACTTGCTGAAGATCTCAGAGTCCCATTCCAAATGTGACAAATCCGCAAGAGAGGGACTGAAGGATAATTATACCAATTGCGTGTCTCATCCATGAAAGAAACAGTGGCTCAGAGTCTGAGGAGAAGAACATCTGAATGAAGGTCTGCTGGGATTTTCTACAGAATGTGACCTAAGCAGCTGAATGAAGTGACCTATTGGGTAGGATCTCTTGGGATCACTCATTTGCACTCTGGATGATGTCTATCAAAATTCTGTTTCACTTTTTCATCTAGACAGTGACTAATCAAGAAATCCAGTTATACCTTAAAACTTCTCTTATTTCAATATACAATACTGAACATATACATAATATATTTAGAAAAGTTAGTTTTCTTATTTTTATGAAGCTCTTTTTAAAAAAGATTTATTTAGGGGCGCCTGGGTGGCTCAGTGGGTTAAAGCCTCTGCCTTCGGCTCAGGTCATGATCCCAGGGTCCTGGGATCAAGCCCCGCATCGGGCTCTCTGCTCAGCGGGGAGCCTGCTTCCTCCTCTCTCTCTCTCTCTGCCTGCCTCTCTGCCTACTTGTGATCTCTGTCTGTCAAATAAATAAATAAAATCTTTAAAAAAAGATTTATCTATTTTAGAGGGGGAGAGCATGAGCTGGGGGAGGGGTAGAGGGAGAGGAGGAGAAGTAGACTCCCCACTGAGTGTGGAGCCTGATGCAGGGCTTAATCTCATGATCCTGAGATCATGACCTGAGCAGAATCCAAGAGTCAGATGCTCAACTGACTGAGTTATACAGGTGTCCCTTATGAAGCTATTTTTTGTGATTAAAAATAAAACATGTAACTCAAACTTGAAGTTCAAAAAATTATTTATGAAGAATATTCTTTTCTATTCTGTAGCATGCCTTTTTAAAAAATTTATTTGCCGGCATCAGTGTAAACCAGAATTATTTTAGAAATGCAATTTTATGTTGTGCTGATTAAGTCAAACTGCAGGCTGTAATCTTCTTGTCCTTTTACTATCTTTATCCTCTGACATGATTTTAGATACTGATGAAATATAGCCTTGCTGAAAACAGCATCAACATTTCTGAATAATGAATCAGTCCTGTCCTCTGATTTGCAACTTGGGCATGTTGGTGACATTAATTATCATACATCTTCAAACTCTGAAGATGACTGTGGTATAGCTTCCTGCCTTTTCAAACACAGCAGCCATCAATTTAGACAAAATACAGACATAATTATGGCCCTAAACCCCAGAAAGGATGGTAAATTTCTCTTATGAATGAGCACTTGGACAATACTCCAAGTGAAGACCTAGGCCTACCAAACTTAAATAGCTACCTCTTGTGGGGGCTGTTCCTTGCCCCATTCTGTACCCCACAGAGAACACATATTTTGACATCAGAGAGAGGGTATTGTATAGCAAAAGGTCCAATATTAGCTTAGTTTGTGTAAACTAATACCTTCCTTGACTACATGTTATCATTGAGATACTGATTTATGTTTTCTAACTTTGACAGTGTTTTAATTTTATTTTTTTAAGATTTTATTTATTTATTTGACAGAGATCACAAGTAGGCAAAGAGGCAGGCAGAGAGAGAGAGGAGAAGGCAGGTTCTCCGCTGAGCAGAGAGCCCAATGTGGGGCTCGATCCTGGGATCCCGGGATCATGACCCAAGCTGAAGGCAGAGGCTTTAACCCACTGAGCCACCCAGGAGCCCCAACAGTGTTTTAATTTAATTTAATTTTATTATTATTATTTTTTAAATTTATTTGACAGAGAGAGATCACAAGTAGAGAGAGAGAGAGAGAGTGAAGCAGGCTCCCTGCTGAGCAAAGAGCCCCATGCGGGACTCGATCTCAGGACCCCGAGATCATGATCTGAGCCGAAGGCAGCGGCTTAACCCACTGAGCCACCCAGGTGCCCCTAATTTTAAATGGGAATAATTTACTTTGCATTGTTCTTTGATATAGTATAGTCTATATATAGACTGTGCTTGTGATGTGAATTTGCTATATATTTTCCCTGTCCAGTGATTTGGTGTCTGCATCTTTCTTTGTCAACCTTCTCTTGCTACCACCCCCACATAAGAACAGAGGAAGGCTATAGTCCCAGCAGAGATGGACAACTCATTAATTCTTGGAAGGTGGTAACAGAAGGAGTAGCAGCAGAAGGGGCACCCAGGTGGCTCAGTCAGTTAAGCGTCCAACTCTTGATTTCAGCTTGGGTCCTGATCTCAGGGTGTCATGAGATTGAGTGCTGCCTCAGGCTCTATACTGGAGCCTGCTTGAGATTCTCCTTTTCTATCCTACCCCTCCCTCCCATCAGCTCTCTCTCTCTCTCTCTCTCTCTTAACAACAAAAAAGGAATAGCAGCAGGTGGCAGGGGTTGAAAGAAGAGCATGGAGTCAGCAGACTGGAAAATACTACCATGTGGATTCACTCAGCAGTATTTACCATGTGAATCATACCAGAACTAGGTTCTAGGATATTTAGGTATAATTACCTTTTCTGTAGGGAAAGGGAAAAATATTATAGCCATAATAATAACTAAAGCACTTACAGTTCTTTTTGGTTTACAAAGTATTTTCACAAGCATAATTTTGTTTGATTCTTACAATAACTCTGTGAGGTAGGCATAAAAGGCATTATTATATTCATCTCTTTGTCACAGAAATGACGGAGGTTCAGGAAAGTTAAATGAAGTTAGCATCAGATCTCATAAGTACAGGGCTAAGTTCCACAAGACTGCTCCCATTTCAGATGCCAATTGCAAGTTCTGGGCCTCCCACACTTCTGGCTGACTGGCTATAAATCAGAGGTTTCCATGATCTCCTTCTCGGTTTTGATAATTTGCTAGAACTGTTCACAGAACTTTAGGAAGGCACTTTACTTATTGGATTATTATAAAGAATAGAGCATAGTAATGGCCAAATGGAAGATGTGTAAGAGAAGGTACGGAGGGGAGGGATACTGGAGCTTCCATGTCCTCTCCGGGTATATCAACCTTCCAGTATCTCAATTTGTTCACTAACCTGGAATGTCTTTGAACCCTGTCATTTAGTGCTATTTATGGAGGTTCCATTATGTAGGCATTATTAATTAAGTCATTGGCCATTGGTGATTGACTCAATCTCCACCCCACTCCCATTCTTAAAGGTCAGGGGCTAGGAATGGTTTATAATAAACTAGTGGATAAAGTGCCTTCCTAAAGTCCTGTGAACAGTTCTAGCAAATTATCAAGCCTGAGGAGAAGGTCAAGGGAAAGAACAGAAGAACACTAATTCAAAGGGATTATATGCACCCCTATGTTCATACTAGAATTATTTACAATAGCCAAGATATGGAAGCAGCCCAAGTGTCCATCAATTGATAAATGGATAAGAAGATGTGGTATAATATATAACAGAATATTATTCAGCCAGGAAAAAAAAAAAAAAGAAATCTTGACATTTGCAATGACACAGATGGAGCTACATATAATGCTAAGTGAAATTCAGAGAAAGACAAATGCCATATGATTTCACTGATATGTGGAATTTAAAAAACAAAACAAATGAGAACAGGAAAAACCTAAGAGAGAGAGAGAGAGAGAGAGATCAAGAAGCAGGTTCTTAATTATAGAGAACAAACTGATGGTTACCAGAGGGGAGGTGGATGGGAATAGGTGATGGGGATTAAGGAGTGCACAGGTTGTTATGAGCACCCAGTGATGTATGGAACTGTTCAATCACTATATTGTATACCTGAAACAAATGTAACATTGTATGTTAACTAACTGGAATTAAAATAAAAACTAAAAAAAAAGTTTGTTCAAACCCTCTTAGCATGCTTTGGTCTTTCTGGTGACCAGCACCCATCCTGAAGGTGTCTAGGAGCCTCAGCCGTCTCATTAGCATACAAGAGATACTCTTGTCCCTCTGGAGATACCAAAAGTTTTAGAAGCGGTGTGCCAGGAAACAAGGACAAAGACAAAATGAGTATTTCTTATTATCACAGGTATAAAAGATTTCTCTATTATCTCCTAGAACTGCATGTGAATCTACAATTATATCCAAATGAAAAGCTTAAAAAAATCCATTTGTCACTTGGGATTTGTAATACATTTCAATGAGACTCACTGATGTAGGCTTTAATGAGGGAAGGAAGATGGCAGAGAGTAAGGGACCCATTTCTTCTAGGCCCTTGAATTCAGCTAGGTATCTATCAAATCATTCTGAACACCTGTGAATTTAACCCGAGATTTAAGAAAAAAATTGCTGCAATTCTACAAACAGAGAAGTGACTGCTTTGTGCAAGATAGGCAGTGCAGAGACATGAATCTGAAGCAATATGTGGGAAGAAAACCACAGATGGGGAGGGGGCCTCTGTCAGCTGGCTACCATAAAGTCATTTAGCAGTGGAGCACAAAATCAGAACTTTTAGAAGTCTGGTCCGGTGAGGGACATCTCTGTCTGAAAGGTGCTCAGGTGCTGAAATGGGCCAGAATCTAGGTGGGACAGTGTGGTCTCAGGATCCCAGGGTCACGGAAGGAACGGGGGTGCATAAGTGCAGCAGAATTCCCAAGCATTCCAGACGGGAAGCCCGCTGCAATTATTGAGCTTGGGGCTGGCCTCTCAGCTAGGTGTTGCTATAAACTGCAAACTATGGCAGGATCTGGCCACTGCTTTCCAAGCAGAGGCTCAGCAAGCAAGAAGATCTGGCTCCTTCTCCCATGAGGAGTGGTGTGGGTGCACACAGGATCATGCAAACACTCACTGAGCAGAGGCCCAGTGAGCCTTGGGGCTGCGGTAAGACTCTCCTCCTTCCCCTGAGAAGACTGACACAGGTGTGCACTGTATGAGTCTGCAGAGTTTGGTACAGACAAAAGAGACTGACTACTTTTCCCCAAGGGTGCACTGAAGAGTGGAGGCCACCATCGTTCAGCTCTGGAGCTGGATATCAGGGTGCTGCCATTTTTTTTTTTTTTTTTTTTTTTACCTTTTTTATCATCCTCTTAAGCAGTGTCAAAAGACTTCGGGGGGATAAACCACATAGAGCAACCTGAAGCAGCTTACACTGAGCCCAGGCCCCTGCCAAGGGGTGGCGCAACCCTGCCCAGGCAAAGACACTAGAGAATCAGTGCAACAGGCCCCTCCCCCAGAAGACCAGAAGGATTCTCAAGGGAATACCAAGTTTATAGAGCACTCAGAACCAAAAAACTCCTGTGCTAGAGGTTTTTTTGCATGAGTCTTTAGTCTTCAGTTTAAAGGTTTCTTTTTCTTTTTTTTTTTTCCTTTTCAACTAGTTTATTTTATCAACTCTTTGTTTTGAAGTCTTTTTAAAAATTTTTATTTTTACATTTAGGTTTTATAAATATATTCTGCACTTTTGGCTTCTTTTCACTGTGTTCAATTCAAAAATATGTATACATTATACATGTAATATATAAATGTTATATATAATTATTATATATTATATTATATGTATATTATATTTAACATATAGATAATACATTTAAGTTTTGCTTTCTTTACAATTTTGGGATTTAGTGTCTTCTAACAAACAAATCAAAACACACCTAGGACCAAGTGGATCACCTTGTTTTATCCACCTATGAGATTATATTCTCTCTTCCCCTTTTTCTTTTTCTTTTCATTTTTGGTTTCTGACCTCTTTGGATTTGTCTAGTGTGTATTTCACTTGGGTTGTAGTTGATATTTTTGGTTTTGTTCTCTTGTTCATCCACTCTCATCTGGGCAAAATGACTAGACAGAAGAATTCACAACAAAACAAAGAACCAGAGGTAATACTCTGCCACAGATCTAACTGATATGGATAGAAGTATAATATTAGAGCTAGATTTCAGGATAGTGACTATAAAGTTACTAGCTGGGCTTGAAGAAAGCATAAAAGACACTAGAGAATCTCTTAGTACATAAAAAAATCTAATCATGACAAAATTTAAAATGTTTCAACTGAGAGGCACTCTAAAATGGATCAGGTAGGGTAATTGAGGCAGAAGAGAATCAGTGATAAAGAAGACAAGATGATGGAAAGGAAGGAAGCTGAGAAAAAGAGCAAGAAACAACTAATGGGCCATGAGGGGAGGTTTGAGAAATCAGTGATGCCATAAAATGAAACAATATTAGAATTACTGGCATCCTAGAGGAAGAAGAGAGAGATGGAGGAAGGTATATTTGAGCACATCATAGCTGAGAACTTCCCTAATCTGGGGAAGGAAACAGGCATTCAAGTCTAGGAGGTAGAGAGAACACTCCCCTCAAAATCAATAAAAATAGATCAACACCCCAACATACAATAGTGAAACTTGCAAATATCGGTGATAAAGAGAAAATCCTGAAAGCAGCACAAGACAAGAACTCCTTAACTTACAAGGGTAGGAACATTAAATGGCAGCAGAGCTATCCAGAGACCTGGCAAGCCAGAAATGGCTGGCAGGATTTATTCAGGGAACTAACTGAGAAAAACATTAAATCAATAATACTTTATCCAGCAGGTCTGTCATTCAGAATGGATGGAGAGATAAAGAGCTTCCAGGACAAACAGAAACTAAAAGAATTTGTGATCACTAAACCAGCCCTGCAAGAAATAATAATACAGATCCTAAAAGTGAAGAGAGTGGGAAAAAGTAACACAGAACAGAAAGAAATGGACAATATACAGAAACAGGGACTTTACAGGTATACAATGGCACTAAAGTCATATCTTTCAATAGTTACTCTGAATGTAAATGGGCTAAGTGCTTTATTTAAAAGACACAGGGTATCACACTGGATAAACAAGCAAGAGCCATCCATATGCTATCTACAAGAGACTCATTTTAGACCCAAAGGCATTTCCAGATTGAAAGTGAGGAGTGGAGAACAATTTATCATGCTAATGGACATCAAAGGAAGCTGGGGTAGCAATCCTTATATCAGACAAATTAGACTTCAAACCACAGACTGTAGTAATGGATGAAGAGAGACACTATATAATACTTACAAGATCTATCCAACAAGAAGATTTAACAATTATAAATTTTTATGCTCCTAACTTGGGAACAGCCAAATATATAAGCTAGTTAATAATAAAATTAAAGAAGCACATTGATAATGCTACAATAATAGCAGGGTACTTTAACACCCCACTCACAGCAATGGACAGATCATTTAAGCAGAAGATCAATGAGGAAACAAGAGCTTTGAGTGACACCCTGGACCAGGAGGACTTCACAGATTAAATATATAGAGCATCCCATCTTAAAGCAAGAGAATACACATTTTTCTCGAGTGCATATGAAATATGCTCCAGAACAGATCACATACTAGATCACAAATCTGGTGTCAACCAGTAACAAAAGACTGGATTATTCCATGCGTATTTTTCAAACCATAATGCTTTGAAACTTGAACTCAATTACAAGAGGTAATTTGGAAGGAACTCAAATATTTGGAGGTTAATGAGCATCCTACTAACACACAGATCAATGGAACAGAATAGAGAGCCCAGAAATAGACCCTCAACTCTATGGTCAACTAATCTTCGACAAAGCAGGAAAGAATGTCCAATGGAAAAAAGACAATCTCTTCAACAAATAGTGTTGGGAAAATTGGACAGCCACATGCAGAAAAATGAAACTGGACCATTTCCTTACACCACACATGAAAATAGACTCAAAATGGATGAAAGACCTCAATGTGAGAAAGTAATCCATCAAAATCCTTAAGGAGAGCACAGGCAGCTACCTCTTCAACCTCAGCCGCAGCAACTTCTTCCTAGGAACATCGCCAAAGGCAAGGGAAGCAAGGGCAAAAATGAACTATTGGGACTTCATCAAGATCAAAAGCTTTTGCACAGCAAGGGAAACAGTTAACAAAACCAAAAGACAACTGACAGAATGGAAGAAGATATTTGCAAACGACATATCGGATAAAGGGCTAGTATCCAAAATCTATAAAGAGCTTCGCAAACTCAACACCCAAAGAACAAATAATCCAATCAAGAAATGGGCTGAAGACATGAACAGACATTTCTGCAAGGAAGACATCCAGATGGCCAACAGACACATGAAAAAGTGCTCCACATCACTCGGCATCAGGGAAATACAAATCAAAACCACAATGAGATACCACCTCACACCAGTCAGATGGCTAAAATTAAAAGTCAGGAAATGACAGATGCTGGCAAGGATGTGGAGAAAGGGGAACCCTCCTACACTGTTGGTGGGAATGCAAGCTGGTGCAACCACTCTGGAAAACAGCATGGAGGTTCCTCAAAAAGTTGAAAATAGAGCTACCCTACGACCCAGCAATTACACTACTGGTCCGAAGGGGCACATGCACCCAAATGTTTATAGCAGCAATGTCCACAATAGCCAAACTACGGAAAGAACCTAGATGTCCATCAACAGACAAATGGATAAAGAAGATGTGGTATATATATACAATGGAATACTATGCAGCCATCAAAAGAAATGAAATCCTGCCATTTGTGACGATGTGGATGGAACTAGAGGGTATTACGCTGAGTGAAGTAAGTCAATCGGAGAAAGACAACTATCATATGATCTCCCTGATATGAGGAAGTGGAGATGCAACATGGGGGGCTTGGGAGGTAGGAAAAGAATAAATGAAACAAGATGGGATCAGGAGGGAGACAAACCATAAGAGACTCTTAATCTCACAAAACAAACTGAGGGTGGCCAGGGGGAGGGGGTTAGAGAGAAGGTGGTGGGGTAATGGACATTGAAAAGGGTATGTGCTATGGTGAGTGCTGTGAAGTGTGTAAACCTGGCAATTCACAGACCTGAACCCCTGGGGCTAATAATACATTATATGTTTATAAAAAAATAAAAAAAAAAGAGCATCCTACTAAAGAATAAATGGATCAACCATGAAATTAAAGAATTTTAAAAATTCATGGAAGCAAATGAAAATGAAAACACAACAGTTCAAGACCTTTGGGATGCAGCAAAGGCAGCCCTAAGAAGGAAGTACATAGCAATACAAGACTTTCTAAAAAAAATTACAAAAGCCTCATATACATGAGCTAACCATATACCTAAAAGAGCTGGAGAAAGAACAGCAAATAAAGTCAAAACCAAGCAGAAGAAGAGAAATAATGAGGATTACAGCAGAAACCAATGGAAAGGAAACCAAAAGAACATTAAAACTATAAGCTGGTTCTTTGAAAGAATTGATAACATCAATAAACCCCTAGCCAGACTTATCAAAAAGAAAAGAGAAAGGACTCAAATTAATAAGATCCTGAGTAAAAGAGGAGAGATCACATCCAACACCAAGGAAATATAAACAACTTTAAGAACATATTATGAGCAACTATATGCCAACAAAAAAATTAGCCAATCTGGAAGAAATGGATGCATTTCTAGAGACATAGAAACTACCAAAGCTGAAACAGGAAGAAATAGAAAATCTGAATAGATCCCGAACCAGAAAGAAAATTTAAATAGTAATCAAAAATCTCCAACAAACAAGAGTCCAGGGTCGGATGGCTTCCCAGGGAATTCTACCAAACATTTATTTTATTTTTTTTAAGAGTTTATTTATTTATTTGAGAGACAGAGATCACAGGCAGGCAGAGAGTGAGAGGGAAACAGGCTCCCTGCTGAGCAGAGAGCCCAATGCAGGGCTCCATCCCAGGACCCTGAGATCATGACCTGAGCCAAAGGTAGAGGCTTTAACCCACTGAGCCACCTAGGCGCCCCTCTACCAAACATTTAAAGAAGAATTAATACCTATCCTTCTGAAGGTGTTTCTAAAAAAGAATTGGAGGGAAAACTTCAAAACTCTTTCTATGAGGCCAGCATTACCTTGATCTTAAAACCAGACAAAGACCCCACCAAAAAGGAGAATTACAGACCAATATCCCTAATGAGCTGGATGCAAAAATTCTTACCAAGATACTAGCCAATAAGCTCCAACAATACATTAGTAGGACTATTCACCAAGACCAAGTGGGATTTACTCCTGGGCTGCAAGGGTGGTTCAACTATTGCAAATCAGTCGATGTGATACAGTACATTAATAAAAGAAAGGACAAGAACCATATGATCTGCTCAACAGATGCAGAAAAAGCATTTGACAAAACACAGCATCCTTTCTTGATTAAAACTCTCCAAAGTGTAGGGATCAAGGGAACATACCTCAATATCATGAAAGTCATCTACAGAAAGCCTACAGTGTGTATCATTCTCAATGGGGAAAAACTGAAAGCTTTTTGCCTAAGACCAGGAACACAACAGTATTCCCACTCTCACCACCGTTGTTCAACACAGGATTAGAAGTCCTAGCCTCAGCAGTCAGACAACAAAAAAGAAATAAGAGGCATTCACATTGGCAAAGAAGAAGTTAAACTCTCACTCTTTACAGATAACATGACACTCTATGTGGAAAACCCAAACGACTCTACCCCCAAATTAACAGAACTCACACAGGAATTCAACAACATAGCAGGATATAAAATCAATGTACAGAAATCAGTTGCATTTCTATAACAATGAGACTGAAGAAAGAGAAATTAAGGAATAAATCCCATTTACAATTGCACCAAAATCCATAAGATACCTAGGAATAAAACCAAGAAGGTAACCAAAGAGGTAAAGGATCTAAAACTACAGAACACTTATGAAAGAAGCTGAGGAAGACACAAAGAAATGGAAAAATATTCCATACTCATGGATTGGAAGAACAAATATTGTTAAAATGTCTATGCTACCCAGAGCGATCTACATACACATTCAATGCAATCCCTACCAAAATACCATCAACATTTTTCACAGAGCTGGAACAAATAATCCTAAAATTTGTATGGAACCAGAAAAGACAATGAATACCAGAAGAATGTTGAAAAAGAAAACCAAAGCTAGTGGCATCACAATGCTGGACTTAAAGCTATATTACAAAGCTGTAATCATCAAGGCAGTATGGTACTAGCATAAAAACAGATACATAGATCAATGGAACAGAATGAAGAACCCAAATATGGAACCTCAACTCTATGGCAACTAGTCTTTGACAAAGCAGGAAAGAAAATCCAATGGAAAAAGGGCAGTCTCTTCAATAAATGGTGCTGGGAAAACTGGACAGTCACATGCAGAAGAATGAAACTGGACCATTTCCTTACACCATACACAAAGATAAACTCAAAATGGAGAAAAGACCTAAATGTGAGATAGGAATCAATCAAAATCCTAGAGGAGAACACAGGCAGCAACCCTCTTTGACATCAGCTGTAGCAACTTCTTGCTAGACATTATCTCCAAAGGCAAGGAAATAAAAGTAAAAGTGAACTATTGGGACTTCATCAAGATAAAAAGCTTTTGCACAGCAAAGGAAACAGTCAACAAAACTAAAAGGAAACCTACGGAATGGGAGAAGATATTTGCAAATGACATATCAGATGTCATACCCCCCCCCCAAAAAAAAAAAATCCAGTCAAGAAATGGGCTGAAGACATGAAAAGACATTTCTCCAAAGAAGACATACAAATGACCAACAGACACATGGAAAAATTCTCCACATTATTTGGCATCAGAGAAATACAAATCAAAACCACAGTGAGATACTACCTCAAGCCAGTCAGAATGGCTAAAATTAACAAGTTAGTAAATGACAGATGGTGGTGAGGATGCAGAGAAAGGGGAACCCTCTCACACTGTTGGTGGGAATGCAAGCTGTGCAGCCACTCTTGAAAACAGTGCAGTTTCCTCAAGAAGTTAAAAACAGAGCTACCTTATGACCTAGCAATTGCACTACTAGGTATTTACCCCAAAGACAGAAATGTAGTGATCTGAAGGTACACCTGCACCTAGTGTTTGTAGCAAAAATGTCCACAATAGCCAAACGGTGGAAAGAGCCCAAATGCTCATTGACAGATGAATGGATAAAGAAGATGTGGTATGTATATGTATGTATATGTGTATATAAATGTATGTATATACATACATACATGGAATGTATGTACAATGGAATATTACTCAGCCATCAGAAAGGATGAAATCTTACCATTCACATCAACATGGATGGAACAGGAGGGTAATATGTTGAGTGGAATAAGTCAATTAGAGAAAGACAATTATCATACAGTTTCACTCGTATGTGGAATATAAGAAACAGCACAGAGGATCATAGGGAAAGGGAGGGAAAACTGAATGGGAAGTCATCAGAGAGGGAGAAAAACCACGATAGACTCTTAACTATAGAAACAAACTGAGATTTGCTGGAGGGGATGTGGGGGGGGGTATGGGGTAATTGGGTGATGGGCATTAAGGGGGGGCACGTCAAATGATGACCACAGGGTGTCATACACAACTGATGAATTATTGAATACTACATCTGAAACTAATGATGTACTATACGTTGGCTAATTAAATTTAAAAAAGAGAATCTCTCTGAGGTAATAATAGAATGACCATTTTCATTAAATTGGACAATTATAGAGCAGGCACGACTATATTATTTCAGGATAAAGAAACTGAGGTCAAGGGAAAAATCAAATGATTGTTGCTGTGGTACCTAAATCTACCTATATACAAAATATCTTAAGTAGAATGAAGGGAACTGATGTTTATTAGGTGACTATTTCGTAGCAGACACTGTGCTAAAGGGGTTTGTATATATGATCTCATTGACTTCCAAGAATTCTTACAGATATTATTCCTATTTTTCATCTGAGGAAATTGAGGCTTGTTATAAGCTATAAAATTAAAAAGTGTCGGGACGCCTGGGTGGCTCAGTTGGTTAAGCAGCTGCCTTCGGCTCAGGTCATGATCCCAGCGTCCTGGGATCGAGTCCCACATCAGGCTCCTTGTTCTGTGGGGAGCCTGCTTCTCCCTCTGCCTCTGCCTGCCACTCTGTCTGCCTGTGCTCGCTCTCTCTCTCTCTGACAAATAAATAAATAAAATCTTTAAAAAAAAAAAAAAAGTGAAAGAACCTGGATTCAAACTTTTCCCACTACACTCAATCCACTATTAATAGTGTTCTGATGAGCAGTGGGTGTTATACACAACTAATGAATAATTAAACACTACATCAAAAACTAACGGCATACTACCTGTTGGCTAATTGAATTTATTAATTTTTTTTAATTTAAAAAGATGTAACACTGTAACCCAAATACAGACACCACACATTGAAATAAAACTTTGTAAAAATATCCTTACTATCTGTCCTGTTCTATTCTATTCTATTTTTCCACTAAAAATGCACTAAAATTGATTTTATGATTCATAATGGGTTGTGACCTACAGTTCAAAAAACAAAGCATGCTATTTTCCCTTTTCTGTCACCATTCCATTAATATTTTGGAAGAATCTTTCTTTTCACTGCAAACTAACAGTCTTCTTTTCAGCTTTGCTTAGATCTTACATACCAAATTAAAGGAGATGTTGTCTAAGCCTTTGCTTCTTTAAATTCATAATAGCTCATGCAAAACATTGTAGAATGATTCTTCCTGTGGTCTTGGACACTTTAGATTCCCCCCGTCCTCTCCCTTCTCTCTCTTTCTCTTCCTGACCACATCCCTGTGAGGGGGCAGAGAGACCCATTAAAATCAAACCCTGTCATTTTCTGAACCGATGGGTGGTTTGTTGTTTGAGGAGACTCCAAGGCCATGTCTATAAGAGGCAAATGTAGGCAAGTTATCCACTGATTTACATTTGGCTCAAAACCTTCTCTGAGTGGGTAGGTTGGGTAGTGGTAGGGGTGGGGTTGGGCTAGTATCATTTACTCTGGCAGTACTCCATTGGACAGGGTGTGCTTGGGTGGCCTGCCATTCCTAACTCACTTTCTGGTGGATGCCACGATGTACCAATGGGGTCATCTATGTCAACCATTCACAACTCTTCCTTGGGTAATGGTCTATCAGAACTTTCAGTGTGAAATATGAAATTTCTTGGGTCACCATGCGATAACTTTTAAAGTCCAGAAACACTGTCAGTCAATGGTTATGTTAGATTTTGAAAATTGCTGCCATATATTTAGCCTTCTCACACACGTTCTCAGAGTAGCCTTGTGATTATGACAACATTTTTTTTTAAGATTTTATTTATTCATTTGAAAGACAGAGATCACAAGTAGGCAGAGAGGCAGGCAGAGAGAGAGAGAGGAGGAAGCAGGCTCCCCCCTGAGCGGAGAGCCCGACGCGGGGCTCAATCCCAGGACCCGGAGATCATGACCTGAGTCGAAGGCAGAGGCTTTAACCCAATGAGCCACCCAGGCGCCCCTATAACATTTTATATTAGCAAAAAGGCTAGGTTTGCAGGTGGCATTTCTTCAGTAGACACTTAGAAGGCCAGGGGAGGGCTGAATTATAACATGTGACGAGAAAGGAAGTGGTAGAGATGAGGTTTACATGCACACAAATGCACGCATGCAGGAACACATCAAAAATAAACTTTTGAGAGCCACTGGTGTCCAAGTTAACTCTGACCTGCTTTATTCTTTGTCAGGCCTTGATTGTCTGGGCTCTGTTACCATCTGTTTCAGCCAAAATTACAACAGTTTAAATCCTAGAATTTTCTATCTTTGGCTTTCCTCATTTAGTAAAGATTGAAATTGGCTCTCAGATCTGAATTTCTTTTATAATCACAGGCAGATTAAGCTTTTAAGTGGAAGAAAATTAGGTTCTTTTGTCGGGCAATGGTTTTAAAATACTGGTGTACAAAGGAATAATCTAAGAAGCAGCTTAAAATGCAGATTCCTGAACTTTATAAGATAGATTCTGATTTAATAGGTCAGAGGTAGTTCCCTGAAATCTACATTAAAAATATTTAGATTTGGGACACCTGGGTGGCTCAGTCAGTTAAGTGTCTACCTTTGGCTCAGGTCATGATCCCAGGGTCCTAGGGTGGAGTCCTGCATCAGGCTCCTTGCTTAGCAGGGAGCCTGCTTCTCCCTCTGCCTGCCCCTCCCCGATTGTGCTCTCTCTTTTGACGAATAAATAAAATCTTTAAAAAAATTTAGGTTTAACAATCTGAATCAAGTTGATTCAGATTCAAGTCATCTAAGAGCCACATTATGAAAAATGCAAATTCCAGATACTATAAAATATACATATGAGTAATGTACTTTGCAGGTATGCCTCCTTTTTAGTCCCATCTTTACAACAGTAATAGAGGATCTCAAATGTTTTCATTAAAGGCAATAACAAAAATATTTATTAATAACAACCATAAACACAGACAGCTATCTAAAAGTGTCCTCAGTCATGTATCAACCAAGATACAGGTTTCCTACACAAATATGAGGACCAACATGGAGGATGGAGAAACTGGTGCCTGCGGTAGAGACTATTAGAGCTCTCCCATATCTGAGTGCTCCTCCCCATTTCCCAGCTTGCCTTTGAGTTTGGTTGGCCCTGTGTCTGGGTCCTGGCCAATGGAATATGGACAAAAGTAAAGAATCACTTTTAGACTTGATCTCTAAAATACCCATAATAGTCTTTTATATTCTTTGTCTTCTTTTCTCCATCTTCAGTGAAGTAATGCCAGGGTGAACTTGAAGCTGCAGATTAGCAGAACAAAAAGGAAACAGCCTGGATTCCTGAGTTATTGCCCATAGGAGAGCTACCAGGCCTTCACTGAATTGTGACATGAACAAAAATAAGCCTCTATGTACCAAGCTGCTTATTTATTGGAACTTATTTATTTTGGTGGCATAGTTTAACATATCCTAATACCACTGTTATTAACAATTAATTAATAATCATGATGAAAATTCTTCCTTTATATCAGAACAGACTAATTTGAACTGAACTGGGCCAATAACCAAGCAGAACAAAGCCTGGGTAATCTTTCCATTGCCCCTTCAAACCAATATCCCACATAGAACAGTTCCAACCAAATATTTGCTGAAATGTATAAGCCAATCTTGTTTAGCATGCAAGGAATAAATAGCCACTAGTTCATAAATGGAAAGTTTCTGGACTTCTGTGTTAAATTTGATCACAAACCAACCTTTACTGCTTCATTTATAAAAGATTATGAACTTGTCAAATTTCAAAAAGAAATGGTGTCTATGAATTAAATGGTTTTTATATTCAACAGCTGTCATATATCCGATGGGAAAATAAAAACTAACATGGGATCTGAAAGGATGACCACTTTTCAAATTTCTTCAGAATGCAATCATTTTTGTCTCATTATCTTTTCCATAAATGTTGAATACTGACTTTATTTACTAATCTTAGAAAAACTGCTTTTCTGTGTTTAGATAGAAAGTGTTTCCAACTGCCAACCATGACCTATTAGTGGGTTATAATTCAGGGAGTTGAGACCATTATAAGCAGCATTAAAAGGAAATATAAAAGATTATCAAAGTGTGTCATACATAGTAAGAGTAAATAATATATTTCACAAAAATTGATTCTGATATAAACATATACATGCATACATACAGTTGATTCTTATCAAGGTAGTTATGTTCTATTCAGTTGCCTTGAACACCGAACCATTGTTCCTAGTGGAAATATTGTTTTCTGTGTATTTCTGTTTAAAGGCACTATTTATATTGACTTATAAACATTGAACCCCTGGCCAACAGCACTATAACTCATGCCTTAGTGAAACTTACCAAACATGTGTTTTCTCCATGTTGACAACATCACATCCTTCTTGTATTTGGAACACTAGATACCATTTCAGTACTATGCTTCAGCATGACTTTAAACAGCAAAATCACCAATAAAAGGCATAAAATACAAAAGTATGGCACTAAATAGACCACTAAAAGACATTTATTTACAGTATGACAGCTGAAGCAAGAAGACTAAGGATTACCTTGTTTGGTCTCAGGTAGCTGAGGTTGCATGTAAGACAACTCAGATATTCTGCTGCTCCATGCATGCTCATGTCCTCAACCGACCACAAAATAACTAATATTGATTTGAGGGTTACAGGTAAACATTAGTGAGTTGGCGAATTACCAAATATGGAGTCTTTCAATAATCAGGATTGTTATCAAAGCTGTTAGATATTGAGGCTTTTGCACAACAAGGGAAACCATCAACAAAACAAAAAGCCAACCTACTGATTAGGAGAAGATATTTGCAAATGATATTTAGGGTAAGGGGGTAGTATGCAGAATATATAAAGAACTTATATACTTAACACAAAAAACCCCCAAACAATCTGATTAAAAAATAAGCAGAGGACCTGAACAGACACTTCTCCAAAGAAGACATACTTATGGTCAACAGACAAGTGAAAAGATGCTCAACATCACTAATCATTAGGGAAATACAAATCTAAACCACAATGAGATATTACCGCACACCAGTCAGAATGGCTAGTATCAAGAAGACAAGAAATAACAAGTGTTGGCAAGAGTGGAGTAAAGGAACCCTTGGGCACTATTGGTGGGAATGTAAATTGGAACAACCACTGTGGAAAACAGTGTGACGGTTCCTCAGAAAATTAAAAACAGCATTACCATATGCTCTAGTAATTCCACTACTATTTACCCAAAGAAAATGAAAACAGTATTTTAAAAAGATATATGCACCCCTATTTTACTGCAGCATTATTTACAATAGCTAAGATACAGAAGCAATCTAAGTATCCATCCATAGATGAATGGATAAAGAAGATGTGGTGTGTGTGTGTGTGTGTGTGTGTGTGTGTGTGTCTATTGATACATACAATGGAATATATTAGCCAAAAAAAGAATGAAATCTGGCCATTTGTGACAACGTGGATGGACCTAGAGGGTACAATCCTAAGTAAATCAAATCAGACAGAGAAGGACAAATACCATATGATTTTTACTTAAATGTGGAATCTAAAAAAACAAAGCAAATGAACAACCAAAAAACACACTCTTAAATACAGAAAACAAATTGGTTGTTGCCAGAGGTAAGGTGGGTAAGGGGCTGGGCAAAATAGATAAAGAGGATTTAGAGGTACAAACTTTCAGTTATAAAATAATGATGAAAAAAATGAATAAATAATTTCATCATGAAGATGAAAAGTATAGCATGCAGTATAATCAATAATATCATAAGGTAATTCTATTTTGAACTTTTTGAGGAATCTCCATACTGTTTTCCAGAGTGGCTGCACCAGTTTGCATTCCCACCAACAGAGAAGGAGGGTTCCCCTTTCTCCACAACCTTGCCAACACCTGTTTGTTTCTTGTGTTGTTGATTTTAGTTATTCTGACAGGCGTGAGGTGATATATCATTGTAGTTTTGATTTGCATTTCCCTGATATCAGTGATGCTGAGTATTTTTTCATGTGTCTATTGGCCATCTATATGTTTCCTTTGGAAAAATGTCTATTCATGTCTTCTGCCCATTTTTAATTGGATTATTAGTTTTCAGGGTGTTGAGTTTTATGATGTTTATATATTTTGGATACTAACACTTTACCAGATATATCAATTTGCAAATATCTTCTCCTATTCTGTAGGTTGCTTCATAGTTTTATTGATTGTTTCCTTTGTTGTGCAGAATCTTTTTATCTTGATGAAGTCCCAATAGTTTATTTTTGCATTTGTTTCCCTTGCCTCAGGACACATATTTAGAAAGAAGTTGTTTGGCTGATGTCAAAGAGGTTACTACCTGAATTTTCTTCTGGGATTGGTTTCATGTCTCACATTTAGGTCCTTAATCCATTTTGAATATATTTTTGTGTATGGTATAAGAAAGTGGTCCAGTTTCATTTTTCTGCATGTTGCTGTCCAGTTTTCCCAACATCATTTGTTGAAGAGACTATCTTTTTCCCATTGGATATTCTTCCTTGTTTGTCAAAGATTAATTGATCACTATTAGGTATTCACCCACAGAATACAGAAATACAAATTCAAAGGGATACGTGCATCCTGATGTTTATAGCAGCATATCTGCAATAGCCAAATTATGGAAACAGCCCATATAGCCACACACTGATGAATAGATAAAGAAGATAGGATATATATCTACATTGGAATATTACCCAGCCATCAAAAAGAATGAAATTTTGCCATTTGCAACATGGATGGACCTAGAGAGCATTATGTTAAGTAAAATAAATCAATCAGAGAAAGGTAAATACCATACGATTCCACTCATATGTGGAATGTAAGAAACAAAACAAAGGAGGAAAGTGAATAAAATGGAAACAGAGAAGCAAACCAAGAAACATACTTTTAACTGGAAAACAAACTGATGGTTACCACAGGGGAGGGGGTTAAGGAAATGGGTTAAATAGGTGATGGGGGTGAAGGAGTTCACTTGTGATGAGCACCGGTGTTGTATGGAAGTGCTGATATTTGCTATATTGCACACTTGAGACTATATTGCACACCTGAGACCTGACACACTATTGCACACCTGAGAATAATATTACCCTGTAGATTAACTAACTGGAATTTAAATAAAAACTTGAAAAAATAAAATGAAAACACTTATACCTTAAAAAAATAGTATCATAATAATGTTGTATGGTGACAGATGGTGACTACACTCATTGCGGTGAGCACTGAATAATGTATAGAACTGCTGAATCACTATGTTATACCCCTGAAACTAATATAACATTGTATGTCAATTATGCCTCAATAAAAAAGCTGTAAGATATTGAGATTGCTTTAGTTAAAAGAATAATTTATAAACTTATACTACAAAGTTTATACTACAAAGTTTATATATAAGTAATATGTTAATAAAATAAAAATACAGATATGCCAAGTCTGTTAACATAATAGGTAACTAGCAGAAAACCACTGATGGTTTGAGAAATGGAGGCTCCTTAAGAGCAAATTACCTGTGTTCTTCATGGAGCTGTAGCCCAATGCTTTTCTCTACAAATTTGCTGATATATGAATGGTGGCCAAAGGTGGTACAACCAATATTAGAAGAGCTCTATTACCCGTGCAGTAGCTGCTCAGATTCAGAGAAGTTCAGTTGTGGCAGCTTTATCTAAATAATTCTACAGTATAGTCCTAGTTTTTTTTTCCTCCTCTAAATTGGTCTGGGAGGCAGCAGAATATGAGATTGAAGATTACCTGTGCAACCTTAAGTATGGCTTAGTAATGCTTGTACCAGACTGTGGACCACTGATTTTCTTCAGATTTCTGATTGACTTTCTTGCAAAGAAAAAAAAAAAAATCACAAAATGACCACCTAGAGAGCAGTCTTATATGTGCTTATCAAATCCAATCCAGGGTTGCCAGATGTAGCAAATGAAAATACAGAATGCCCTGTTAAATTTGAGTGATTTCTAATTACTTATGTTAATGTACATTGAGAGAAAAGAAAAATGTTGAATGGGACCTACTTGTACTAAAATATTCGTTGTTTATTTGAAATAATTATAAAAATATCTAAATTACATCTCTCTTTAATTATCTATTTCTCTCATGATTTGGCTCTCCTTAGCAGTTATTTATCTTGCAGAATTTACTTATAAAATTTTTTATTATAGTTTATGTTTAATTTACATTGTGAGATAGTTTCCACACAGTGGTCTGTAGAAAATTCTTTTCTTTCCTTTGTTGTTCACTGAACATTCATTAATGGAAAAACACACTCAGTATTATGAACTGGTATGTACTGGCATAAATCAGTTTTCAAATTTAGCTTATTGAAGCATATAATACCATCTTCTACTGTTACAGTATTGTTGATCAATGACTTTTAAAAATGTTGTTCACAGACAAAAGCATTGCTGTCAATGTTCTTTTCTTCCACACTGCACATGATGATTCCACTTGCTCCCATGCCAGAAGAGTATTTAGAAACAACCATGTAAAAGAATCAAATTGTTCAAGGGATTAAATAATATAGAAAATAGTAATGACAAGTGACATAATAATAATCCATTTCAAGTCAGAACTTACTTTCTTCTTCATAAGTAATATCCCTCTTAAGAGCAGTCTTGACTCTTAAAAGGATGAATTTTTCTGTAATTCTGTAACACATTCCAAAATTTTCTTTGAGAGTTGGGAGACCTCAATAACACTGTTTTCTCTTCTATTACTATCCATTACTAAAGAGATACCAAAAAGTACAATCAAGAAATAAGTAGGCTTCACTCAATGGATTATTTTAATTTGGGAGTCTTTTCTTCAGAATTAAAGTATGATTTAGGTGCTTCAAATAAACTGAGGATTTTCTCAAATGACTGTTTTAGAGAGCCAATGGATTCTGAATCCAACAGACCTGAAGACTACTGAATGCCAACGATATCACACAATTTTTTAAAAAGTCTTCCTAGAACTTTATTTTTTAAAGCAGTGTTACATACATAACAGCTCAGTAAAAAATTGGGCAAAATATTTGAACAATGGAAAGGAACTACTGCTATGTACAACAATATGGATAAATCTCAAATGTATTAAGCTAAGTAAAAGAAGCTGGAAAGGAGACTACATATTGTATGATTTCATTCATACAACATTTTGAATAAGGTAAAACTATAAGGACCAAAAACATAGCAGTGACTATAATTGTCTTTTTTCCTATTTATTTTTGATCTATCCATGTTGATAGGTAAAGTTTAAGTTCACTCCTTTTTAAGTGCCATATAGTTATTTAATCCTATATCATTCTTCATTCATCTAGTTCTCTACTGATGGGCATTTAAGCTGTTTCTGGTTTTTTACTAATACAACAAACAGCAATGGCTATCACTGTACACATTTTTAAAAATGAGAACTTTTAAGATCTACTCTCTCAGCAACTTTCAAATATGCAGTATTAACTATAGTCGCTATGCTATACATTACCTCCTCATTTCCTATGTATTTTATTACCATAATTTTGTACTTTTTGATCCCCTTCACTCATTTTGCCTATGCCCCTCCTGCCCCCTGACCCCTGCCTCTGACAACCACTAATCTTCTTTCTGCATTTTTGAGTTTAGTTTTGTATGTTTGTTTTTTGTTTTTCTAGTATTTTTGATACCACATATAAGTAAGATAATACATTATTTGTCTTCCTCTGAATTATTTCTCTTATAATGCCCTCAAGGTCCATTCATGCTGTCACAAATGGCAAGACTTCTTTCTTTTTTTATGGTTGTATAATATTCCATTACATATATATACCACAATTTCTTTATCCATTAATCCATCAATTATCAGCATTACTATATTAGGACACTTAGGTTGTTTTCATATCTTAACTAAGTAATGCTGCAATGAACATGGGAGTGCGTATATCTTTTTGAGTTGGTGTTTATGTTTTCTTCAGCTAACTACACAGAGAATTGCTGGATCATATGGTAGTTTACTTTAATTTTTTTGAGGAACCTCCATACTGTTTTCCATAGTGGCTTTACTAACTTACATTCCCAACAGCGCAAGAAGGTTCCTTTTCTCCACATCCTCACAAACACTTTCTATTTCTTATCTTTTTGATACTAGCCATTCTGATAGGTGTGAGGTGATTATCTCACTGTGGTTTTTATTTATATTCCCTGATGATTAATGATGTTGAGCATCCATTCATGTACCTGTTGGCCATCCATATGTCTTTTCTGGAAAAATATCTATTAGATCTTCTGTTCATTTCTTAATCAATTATCTATCTATCTATATATCTATCTATGTATTATCTATCTATTTACTGTTGAGTAAATTGTTTTCTTTATATATCTTGGATATTAACACCTTATCAGACATATGATTTGCAAATAGTTTCTCCCATTCAGTAGGTTGCCTTTCATTTTGTTTGATAGTTTGCTGTGTAGAAGCTTTTTAGTTTGATGTTGTCCCATTTGTTTATTTTTGCTTTTATTTTTAGTGTCAGATCCAAAAGTCCCTGCCAAGACTTTTATCAAGGAGCTTACTGCCTATGTTTTCTTCTGGGAGTATTATGGTTTCAGGTCTTACATTCAAGTCTTTAATCCATTTTGAGTTAATTTTGGTGTATGGTGTAAGACTAGTGGTCTGGCTTCATTCTTTTATATGTCACTGTCCAATTTCCCCAATGTTATTTATTGAAGAGACTGCCCTTTCCCACTGTGTGTTTTTGGTTCTTTTCTCATAAATTAACTGACCATATAAGCATGGGTTTATTTCTGTGCTCTCTATTCTGTTCTATTGATCTAAGTGTTCGTATTAATGGCAACATCAACTGTTCTGATCACTTAGCTTTGTAACATAGCATGAAATTAGGGAGTGTGATGCCTTCATCTTAGTTCTTTCTAAAGATCACTTTGGCTGTCTGAGGTCTTTTTTTGTTCCACAAAAATTTTAGGATTGCTTATTCCATTTCTGTGAAACATCCATTAGAATTTTGGTAGAGATGACATTGAATTTGTAGATTGCTTTGGGCAGAATGGATATTTTAACAGTATTAATTCTTCCAATCGATGAGAACAGAATATCTTTTCATTTATTTGTGTCTTCTTCAATTTCTTTCATTAATGTATTATAGTCTTCTAGGTACAGGTCTTTCATCTTGGTTAAATTTATTCCTTGGTATTTTATTCTTTTTGGTGCAATTGTATGTGGGGTTAATTTTTCTTTCTTACAGTTCTCACAAAAATCTTTTAATTGCTCAGTTTGAAAAGCATAAATGCTGAAATTGGAGAATAATTTCATAGCAATGACTTCAACGTCAGTAGAAAGAACACTAGATGCTGTTTGAGCTACATTATGTAGAATGTAACAGGACACCCAACACCTTCCCTTTATGTTTGCGTCAACTTTGAATAAATACTGCCTGCATTTTCATGCACATATCCACCCAAATTTGTATTTGTATTACCACCAAAAGCAGTGTAATTTTTCTCATTAAGTCTGACCTCTGTAATAGAGCCCCTATGAAATCTCATCTGGAAGAGATTTTACTAACAATAGCTTTATAAGTAATACTTTCTCATGAGACAAGTATTATACAAGCAAAAGGAACATGTTTTTCATATTATGATTACTTGCATCTGTAGTTATTATAAAAAAGTAAGGCTTCATATCTTTGATTAGCTCTCGAATAGTATATGGAACTATTACATTTTTTATTACTGCAGTAGATTTTATCTTAATAATTTGCTTATGATTTTGGGATCAGAAAATACTTCTCATAGCAGCACACTCTCTTTTTTTAAAGGTAAACAATAAATTGAAACAATTAACATATAGTGTAATACTAGCTTCAGGAGCAGAATTTAGTGATTCATCACTTACATATAATATCCAGTGCTCATCACAACAAGTGCCCTCCTTAATACCCATCACCTATTTAGTGTATACTTCCCCCCCCAGCAACCCTTAGTTTGTTCTCTATAGTTAAGGATCTGTTACAGTTTATCTCCCCTCTTTTTTTCCTTGCCCCTATGTTCACCTGTTCTGTTTCTTATTTATTTTTATTTTTTAAAAGACTTTATTTATTTGACAGAGAGAGAGCAAGAGCAAGCACAAGCAGGAGGGAGCAGCAGAGGTAGAAGCAGGCTCTTTGCTCACCGATGTGGGGTTCAAACCCAGGACCCTGGGATCATGACCTGAGCTGAAGGCAGATGCTTAACCAACTGAGCCACCCAGTTCCCCTCTTCTATTTCTTAAATTCCACATATGACTAAAATCTTATGGTATCTGTCTTTCTCTGACTGACTTGTTTCATTTAACATAATAACCTCTAGTTCCATCCATGTCACTGCAAGTGGCAAGATTTCATCCTTTTTGATGGCTGAGTAATATTCATATATATCTATATATCCATATCTATGTATATATATATGTGTGTGTGTGTGTATATATATATATATATATCTCCACAAATTTTTTTTATCCACTCATTAATCAATAGACATTTAGGTTCTTTATATAATGTTGCTGTTGTTGATAATGTTTCTATAAACATCAGGGTGCATGTGCCCCTTTGAATAAATATTTTTTTATCCTTTGGATAAATACCTGGTAGAGCAATTGCTGAAAGGTAGTTCTTTAAGTAATTGCTGAAAACTACATAAGGTAGTTCTATTTTTAACTTTTTCAGGAACCTATATACTGTTTTCCAGAGGGGCTGTACCAGTTTGCACTCCCACCAAAAGTGTAAGAATGTTACCCTTTCTCCACATCCTCACCAACATCTGTCATTTCCTGACTTGTTGATTTTAGCCATTCTGACTGGTGTGAGGTGGTATCTCATTGTGGTTTTGATGTGTATTTCCCTGATGCTTAATGATGTGGAGCATTTTTTCATACGTCTATTGGCCATATGTATGTCTTCTTTGGAGAAATGTCTGTTCATGTCTTCATCCCATTTCTTGTCTGGATTATTTGTTTTTTTTTTGGGTGTTGAGTTTGTTAAGTTCTTTATAGATTTTGGATACTAACCCTTTATCAGATTTGCAAATGTCTTTTCCAATTCCAGAGGTTGCCTTTTAGTTTTGTTGGTTGTTTCCTTTGCTGCGCTTTTTATTTTAATGAAGTCCCAATAGTACATGTTTGCTTTTGAAAGTTTCCTTTGCCTCTAGAAATGTATCTAGTAAGAAGTTGTTATGACTGATGTCAAAGAGTTGTTGCTTGTGTTCTCCTCTAGGATTTTGATGGTTTCCTATCTCACATTTAGGTCTTTCATCTATTTTGAATTTAATTTTGTGTATGATATAATAAAGTGGTCCAGTTTCATTATGCTGCATGTTGCTGTCTGGTTTTTCCAACATCATTTGTTGAAGAGACTTTTCCATTGGGATATTCTTTCCAGTAGCAGGACATCCAGTCATTTGAACTGAAGATTAGTGATGATATCCAGTATGGAAAGCCATTACAACTTCTACTGTGATTATTTTATTTTCCTCATTTGAATGTTTCATAATTTTGGCATAGGTTGTTATTATTATATACTAGTTTATATCAGACTTTTCACCATTTTTTTTAGATTAAATCCACAACAGGGAACTGTACAGAGAGTTTCCAAAGGACTTTTTCCTCATTTAATAAATATTCACTGTTCAGAAAACTTATCACAAAGTTTACACTTATGTTTCAGCATTTTGGAGTTCAAATATACTCAAAGAGCAACCACAGCAAGAATCGAAAAACTGAATTTGATAATGTCACAGTCATGATAGTGTATTTGCCACTCAGCAGTTGGAATCCATAACTAACTGTAAATAGGAGCCAAACTGTTTAAAGTGCAGCAGACTTGTGAACAACAAGCAGAACTCAATATCTGACATAAAAAATATAAACTCCCCGCTTACAAGGAAGATTTGTACTTGTAAAGCATAGTATTATTCAATGTTATGGGAAGGCTGGCTTTTAGGCATTGGTAGACTTGCAGATGTGCTAGTGTGGTCACTGAAATGAGGCAGACTGGCTGTTGTCCAGAAGTGCAGGTTTGTCACTGGCCAACTTTGTGAAGTTTGGGTTATCAATGATTTAGTAACTTTCAGAAGTGTAATTACTGGAGTGAGGCTATTGCTGATTGGCTGATTTTCAGAGCATGTGTACAATTTGTTATCACTATTAGTGATGGTTGCTTATTCATGATTTGGGGTTTTGGCCAAAGAGCAGTCTTTTCCTACATATAAAAAATACATATTTTAATTCCAAGTTCTCCTTTTTGGTCTTCTGTCAGCCAAGCCTGCAGTAAAGAACATAGATAGATCTTTATTTATGGAAAGGTGATTTTTGGCTAGTGTTGCCATTTAAAAGATTTAAGCACCAATTACTGTGGTGGAAAACTAGTGCAAGTTGCCAACTTTTTGCAATTATTGAGAGAACTGAATAGAGGACATTTGGATAATCTTCATAAAGTCAATACAGGAAGCTAGAAAAGTTATTAAATTACACAGAATGTCCTGTGTATTCACTTCTAGCAACCCAATACCAACCACATCTCTGGCCCTGGTTTTCTTTCATCTTTCCAACATGGGTTGTGCTCCAGGGTCTCAAGGGTTCTCAAAGGGTAGTGGCCCAAGGTAAGGTGAGATAGTTTGAGAAGTTCTAAGCCAAATTAAAGAGCCACTGAAAAGTTTGAAGGCAGCAGCATGATTAGGTTAGCATTTAGAAAGAGCATTATGTAAGATGAAAACAGAGAGGGAGACAAACCATAAGAGACTCTTAACTCTAGGAAACAAACTGAGGGTTGCTGGAGGGGAGGTGGGTGGGGGGATGGGGTAACTGGGTATTAAGGAGAGCACGTGATATAATGAGCACTGAATGTTATATGCAACTGATGAATCACTGGATTCTACCCCTGAAACTAATAATAGAGTGTGTGTATGTGTGTGTATATATATATATATTTAAGATTTTATTTATTTATTTGACAGAGAGAGAGACAGCAAGAGAGGGAACACAAACGGGGGAGTGGGAGAAGGAGAAGCAGGCCCCCCGCTGAGTAGGGAGCCTGACATGGGGCTCAATCCGAGGATCCTAGGATCATGACCTGAGCTGAAGACAGATGCCTGACGACTGAGCCACCCAGGTGCCCCAACAGAGTATATGTTAACTAAATTGAGTTTAAATTTAAAAAAACCAGATCATTACGGAATCAGTGTGAGAGATTTGGAAAAAGGACCCAGAGACTAGGAAGCAGGTGAGCCTGTTAAGACTCAGCACTAAGTAGGAGAGAAAGAATGAGAGCCATTAGACTTTTGTTTTCATTAAATATTACTAATTAACTTATAGTATTGAACAAAATAAGTGCCATAGTTTTGAGGTCTTCTTTAAAGGGAATCACTTGGGGCGCCTGGGTGGCTCAGTGGATTAAGCCTTTGCCTTCAGCTCAGGTCATGGTCTCAGGGTCCTGGGATCGAGCCCCCCTCATTGGGCTCCCTGCTCAGCGGGGAGCCTGCTTCCTCCTCTCTCTCTCTGCCTGTCTCTCTGCCTACTTGTGATCTCTCTCTCTCTGTCAAATAAATAAATAAAATCTTTTTAAAAAAATTTAAGGGAATCACTTTGCCAATAATACTTTGTCACCCTGCCCAAATCCTTTGGACCATGACAAGTAAAGGACTCAGACTTGATAAAGAACTGTGAACTTTGTAATAGTTTCTCTTAGGATTTATGTGTGTGTGTTGGACACTGAGCAGTTTTCCATACATTACTTCCATAATATCATCATGAAATAGGCAATTAATTTAGTGCAGTGGCTAAGAGTCAGGTTCGAAGGTCAGAATATGGGGTTCAAATCTTGGCTCTATCATTTGGTGGTTGTGCCACAATAGGACCCACTTTTTTAATCCCTATTATGAATATAAAACAGTGTTACCATGCATGGTCATTAGGGTCATAGGGTGTGTCCTGTTATAAGGCTCAGTAAGTGTTAGGTATTGTAACGTAAGTTTATAGATGAAAAACCGAATATTAGAGAAAGTAGATTACTTTTCTATAGTCACACAGTAAGTGACAGGCAAGAGTTTGACTTGGACTTCAAAGTATTAATCATTACTTTCTATTAGTTCTCAATATCTGAGATACAAGTCTGGAGATGATAAAATATACGCCTATGAAAAGCGATAAACTGGGGCACCTGGGTGGCTCAGTGGGTTAAAGCCTCTTCCTTTGGCTCAGGTCATGATCCCAGGGTCCTGGGATCGAGCCCCGCCTCAGGCTCTCTGTTCAGTGGGGAGCCTGCTTCCTCCTCTCTCTCTCTGCCTGCCTCTCTGCCTACTTGTGATCTCTGTCAAATAAATAAATAAAATCTTTTAGAAAAACTGAAGTATTCTTTTTTTTTTTTTCATAAGAAGAAAAGATGGGGTGCCTGGGTGGCTCAGTCAGTTAAGTGTCTGCTTTCAGCTCAGGTCATGATCCCAGGGTTCTGGGATCAAGCCCACATTGGGCCCCTGCTCAGGGGGGAGCCTGCTTCCCCCTCTCCCTCTGCTGCTCCCCGCTGCTTGTGCTTCTTGTTCTCTCTTTCTCTGTCAAATAAATAAATAAAATCTTAAAAAAAAAAACAAAAACTTCCTTTAAAAAAGAAAAAAAGGGGACACCTGGGTGGCTCAGTGGGTTGGGCCGCTGCCTTCAGCTCGGGTCATGATCCCAGGGTCATGGGATTGAGTCCCGCATCGGGCTCCTTGCTCGGCAGGGAGCCTGCTTCTCTCGCTGCCTCTGCCTGCCTTTCTGCCTGCTTGTGTGTAATCGCTTGCTCTCTCTCTCTCTGGCAAATAAATAAAATCTTAAAAAAAAAAAAAAGAAAAAAGAAAAAAAGAAGAAAAGTTAATGTGACCTAGCAGTTGTTCTGAGAACATTATGCCAACTGTGGACTTGTGGAAGTGGAATAAGGAATCCAAAAGAAATGGTTACCACTTTTTAAAAAAGTTTTTTTTTTAATTGAAGTATAATTAACATACAGTGCTATGTTAGTTTCAAGTGTACAATATGATGACAATAATTCTATACATTAGTCAGTGGTCATCATGGTATCTTAATCCCCTTTATCTATTTCACCTATTTCTCCCCAACCTCTCTTCTGGCAACTACCAATTTGTTCTCTGTATTTAAGAATCTGTTCTTTTGTTTGTCTCTTTGTTTGCTGTTCATTTGTTTTGTTTATTAAATTCCAATTATGAATGAAATCATATATTTTTCTTTCTCTGATTTGATTTACTTAGCACTGTAACCTCTAAGTCCATCCATGTTGTCACAAATGGCCAAATTTCATTCTTTTTTATGGCCGAGTAATATTCTGGTGTGTGTGTTTGTGTGTGTGTGTGTGTGTGTGTGTGTATAAATATACCACAGTTTCTTTATCCATTAGTCTGTGGATGGATACTTGGATTGCTTCTGTATCTTGATTATTGTAAATAATGCTGCAATAAACATAGAGGTGCATATTATCTTTTGAATTACTGTTTTCATTTTCTTTGGGTAAATACCCAAGAGTAGAATTCTATCACATGGTAATTTATTTTTAATTTTTTGAGGAACCTCCATACTGTTTTTCCACAGCGGTTGCATCAATTTACATTTCCCCAACAGTGCCCAAGGATTCCTTTTCTCCACCTCTTGCTAACACTTGTTATTGTCTTCTTGATACTAGCTATTCTGACCGGTATGCAGTAATATCTCATTGTGGTTTAAATTTGCATTTTTCCTGATGATTAGTGATGTGAAACATCTTTTCACGTGTCTATTGACCATCTGGACGTTTTCTTTGGAAAACTGTCTATTCAGTTTCTCTGCCCATTTTAAAATTGGGTTCTTTGTGTTGTGTAAGATCTTTACATATTTTGGATATTAACCCCTTATCTAATATATGATTTGCAAATAGCTTCTCCTATTCTGTAGGTTTCCTTTTTGTTTTGTTGATGGTTTCCTTCGTGCAAAAGCTTTTTATTTTGTAGTAGTCCCAACAGTTCAGTTTTGCTTTTTTTCCCTTGCTGGGAGAGACATATCTAAAATATATATCTATATTTCCACAGCTGAAAACTATAGCTGTTTCTTAAAGTTTAATATTACATCAGTTGCCAACTGCAATGGTCTGCCCACACAGAGAACCCCTACTCAAGTCCCTTTATGCTGGTTTCTGAACAGTTTGACTTAACTTAAAATAATCTGATTTGGAAGATTCTATGTCTATCTATACTTCTATTGCTATCCTTGACTTAATTTTTTTTAACTTCCACTTTTTTCCTTAATGTTCAATTAGCCAACAATAGTACTTGTCTTAGTTTTGACATTTGCCTCAGCTACTGTTTATACAAATTTAAGAAAACAGGAAGGCAGATAGTTCAAAGTCATGGTTGTAGAGTACCACTGGGCTAAGACTTCCATTCCAAACTCTTGCGAATAGAATAATGATCCTAATTAATGGTTTTTAGATAACTTGCTTAGTTACTAAACTGATGCAGCTCTCTGAGCCCAGATCTTAACTTTTAATCAATTGGTTGGTTTTCACAGTAAATTGGGGTTTGTGTTTCATTTTAGGACGTCCTTTTTAAAGCCTCAATTTTAACTTATCAATTTACAGGATTTGAGATGTGTTAATTACTTCCCCCCTAACAACTTTACTAAGGTATAACTGACACCCAATAAACTATATATATTTAAAGTGCAGATTTTGATAAGTTCTGACCTATATGTATACCTATGAAACCAATACCACAATTAAGATAGTAAAAAGTATCCATCCAAATTTCCTTAAGACTCTTTATAATCCCTTCCTTCCACCTTACCCTGGCCCATGAAGCTACTGATTTATTTTCTTTTACTACAGATTAAAGTGTATGGTAGGCAGAATTTTAAGATTACTCCTAATGATCCTCATTGCCTATATAATCCCCTTTTCTTTGAGTGTGAGGAGAATGTATAAATAAGATGATAAATCACTGCCATGATTATGTCTTATTATGCGGCAAAAGGGATTTGGCAAATAAAATTAAGGTTACTAATCAGTTGACCTTAAGGTAAAGAGATTATTTGGATGAGGCTAACCTAGTCAAATGAGCCCTCTATAAGCAGAGGTATTTTTGGCACCTTGTTAGGCAGCAATACAAAACTAGTACAGATTTTGGTACATGGAAGTATGGGTGCTACCACAAGCAATTCCTAAAATGTGGGATTGGCTTTAGAATTTGCCAGTGAGTAAAGGCTGGAAGACTGTTAGTAGAAATACAGATGTTAAAAATGTTGCTGGTATAGTCTTAGAAGGATGTGAGAAAAGCATTACTGGAATTTGGAGGAAAGAGAATTCTTGTTATCTCCATGGAGGAAAGCTTGACAGAAAGCTTAGCAGAATTGTGTCCCCCCAGTTATGCGGGAAGCAGAACTTGTAAGCAATGGACTTGGATAAACAGTTGAGATTTCTAAGCAAAGTGTTGAAGGTGTGGCCTGGCTTCTTCTTGCTGTATAAATGCAAGAGGAGAGAAATAAACTGAGAACTGTTATACAAAAAGGAACCAGCATCTGACAATAACTGAAAATTCTTTGCTTCCCCAATAGCAAAAGATGCTAAAATTAAGAGATTCAATGCCAGGAAAGCATGATCTAAGAAAAAGGCTGAGGGTGTGACTCTACAGCTCTTTGCTGAAACCCGAGCAAGTTATACATAAGAGACTAAGAGTGTTCCTCACAGATCATTTTACTCGTTTGAGTAAAAACTACTCTAAGTAGTTTCAGGGCATTGTCCTCCAGCCATCTTAGCAAAAGCCAAAGGTACAGAAAGGATTATTATGTGGTAAGATCTGGGGCTATGACTTTTGTATGACTGAGTGAACTCTTATGAATTTATAGGAAATATAAATTTTTCAAAAATTTCTATCAGTGGAGACACTGACAGCTTAGATTAAAAGTGGCAGAGAGAGTATGAAATGAAAAACAGCTGCTGGGGGAAGGTTTTTAACTATGAATTTAACTTCTTTAATAGATATGGGGCTATTCAAGTTATCTGTTTCTTCTTGAGTGAGCTTTGGTGTTTTCAAGGAGTCTATCCATTTCCAAAAGTTGTTGAATTTATTGGCAAAAGTTGTTCATTGTATTCCCTTTCTATCCTTTAATGTCTATAGAATCTGTAGTATTTTGATCTCTCTCATTTCTTATATTGATAATTATATCTTCTCTCATATTACTCTGATTAGTCTGACTAGAGTCCTAAAAATTTTATTGAACTTTTCAAAAATCAAGTTCTTGGTTTCATTGATTTTCGCTATTGTTTTTTCTATTTTGTTGATTTCAGTTCTGATTTTTATTATTTCCTTTCTTTTACTTAATTTGAACTTAATTAAAAAAATTTGTAGTTATTGACAGTGGAAGCCATAATCATTGTTTTGAGGACTTTTTCTTTCCTAACGTGCATTTAGTGCTGTTCATTTTCCCATAAGAAGTGCTTCAGTGACATCCTGCAAATTTTGATAAATTGTTGTGTTTTCATTTTTATTTAATTCAATATATTTTGAATTTCTCTTTGGTTTCTTCTTTTACCCATTGCTTATTTAGAATTATGTAATTTAGCTTCCAAATTCTGGGGTTTTCCAGAGATCTTTCTGATATTGACTTCTTTTTTTTAAATTTTTCCTGTTATTGACTTCTAAGTTAATTATTTTGTGGTCAGTAAGCATACTCTGTATGACTCAAATCTTTAAAAGTTTATTGAGATTTTTTGGGGGGCCTAGAATATGGTCTATCTTGGTAAATATTCCAGACTGCATTAGAAAAGAATGTTTATTCTGCTGTAGTTGGATGAAGTGTTCAACAAATGTCAATTAGATCAAATTGGCTGATTTTCTGTCTAGTAGTCTATCAGTTATCGACATATTATTAATTCAAGTTAGATGAAAAGGAAGACGGGTTTAGTTCATTAATCTCTCCTGGTGTCTCTATGTGAGAGAAGGTGTAAAATTCCTCCCAGGAGTGACTTAGCATGCCTTAAAATTTGGTAAGACTCTTTAAGGCACCCACATAAACATGTTGTCTAAATAAAAACAAGGTGCTTGTTATGAAAACACAGCTTCCTGGCAAATTCTTTTTCCATTCCCTCCATTCCTCTTCAACCTTACTATATTCCCTGTAATAGTTCTATATAAATTCTGGAGTTTCCACTGTTGGGTAGTGGTATATTAGTTATTATGGGGTTCACATCCTTTGGTATTGTAATATAAAAAAAAGATTGAAATATTCTTGAAAGTTCTGAAGAAGTACATGGAGAGACATTGACTGTCAAGTTTTTGAACACAAAAATTGGACAAATGGTTTAGGGAATACCTGCATTATGGCACACATCTGGAGTTCAGTAGAATGGTGAGTTCAGGGTAGCAAAACTTGCTGCTAAAAATACTGTCTAGTTTTCTATTTTGTCCCTCACAGTTGACACAAATAACTGAGAGATAATTGAGAGCTAAATCTATTGTCTTATGCACTTTTGCACATCTAGCTATCTTACAAGAACTTTTGGTATTTTGAATATCTATTTTTAAAATGTAATTTGAATACTACAAAATTGATACATTTTCAGCTTCACATGACTGTTTATTTAGGTCAGAGAGATTTCATATGAGTTACTATTTATATATGCTAAAGACCCCTCAGGCAATGTCAGGCTGTTGCATGTGGACAGCTTCTTGAATTATAGCACAGAAACTTTAATACCTACCTCAGGAATGATAGGAGTCTTAAATAGGCAGTCATATTTACTAAAGAAACCTAGAGTTTTCTTAGATTGCCAACCTTAGTAAGACAAGAAATGTCAGGGTGATAGAGTTTAAGTGGCTCTTTTCAGATATGTTACACTGATTCTCTATATTTAAGATGCAAAACAGCCTTCCAGGAGCTATTTAATTAAGTGAAAGTAAGTCTAGTCCCTTTGGAACCAAATGGTTCAGTGAACAAATACATGTCAGTATGTGAAGGAAGTGGGGGAAGTTATTATGTGCTTCATAGACATGGTGACACTTTATAACCCCATATCAGGGATCCTAAACAGTGATTGGTTGAGAAAATTATCAAACTGAGTTTAAATTTCAGCAGGTACAAAATTGTCACGCAAATGTCCAGGACAGTGAGCCACTCTCAGTCTTCAATGCGAAAGATAAGAAATCCTGGATTTTCAAAGTCCCTTTGAAGGCTTTTAAGGTAAGATGAAACCTCGTCTTTACTCAGAACCAACTGATTCCTGTAGAAATTTTAATTTCAGAGAAGAAGCTGACTTGATTTTATGAAGTGAATAATCCTTATGCTTAGATTTTTTTCCTTCCCCTTTGACTTGGCAAATCAAGACTACATGTTAAAAGAGAACAGAAAATTATATGGTAAGGGATACTAATTCCATCTAGCAAAATATTGGATCACTGAAAAATAAGAATTTTATTACAGCCACTATGTTAAAATATCAGTTGCTAATAGGAAGAGAATACATAAGATGAAGCAAATATTATAAATCTAAAATATTAACAACGAAATAAGGAATTAGAATATTTTATACATAATTCATGATAGCTCCATTACTGTTATTTTTATCTACAAAAACCATCTTTAAGAATCTTGAATCTAATTAAAGACATTTTTTAGCCTTACCATTGCAATATAAGATGTGATGGCATTTAATAAATAAGTAAAGACACAATCTCTTCCAATCTCACATAGTGACGATAGTGACATTTAAACACTGACTTGGGAAATAAACATGGATTTGGGAATTTCAGTCAACACATTATAGTACATTTACTTCAAAGCTTGGCTAATCCATTTAGTGGTAAGCTCCATGAGGGTAGGGCTCATATCTATTTCCAGGGCTCAGTATCTGGTCCATGATAGTTCTTCAAATGTTGAATGAACGACTGCATCCCAGTTTACATTTATTTTTTGGTCCCTGAATCACCAAACTTCAGCCTAAAATATCAGGTATTTTTTGCCAACTGACATGAGGGTTTTTAAAGCTAGATTAGAATATGTCTACTTAAGATATCTGGAAATTCTGACCTCTATCCCATACATTTTCTGTTTGATGATATCATAACAGGTTTAGAAAATGAAAGAGGTTTTGGGCTGACAGAACTGGGGCCATTTCTTTAGCAGTGTTTTGAGCTATTTACCTACCTGAGAATATAGTGGCAAGCATCACGGTGCACATTGCAATTGTTCTGGAGTGGGTCTGAAAGAGAACCAAAGTAGTCAGATTGCAGGATTGTGGTTTAGCATGGACTGCACATAACCGTGACCTTCACCACAGGTACCTTTCTAGGACACCATGGTTGTCCAAATGGACACCATGGTCCAAATAAGTGTACACCAGTCTTCAGCAGAGTCTATGTAGTAATTAGGCTTGGTACTGCAAAGTTCTGTATGGTACCTGCTTACTAAACAGCTACCCTTCAACATCTGTGCCCCAGAGTAAGCCCATTTTTTTTTTCCTCTCGGAAATCATGTCCTCTCTCCTGTAAGGAAGTGCCAATAATTCTATGACACTTAATATTCACTAAAATTTTATTATGTTTCCATAATCAACATTAAATTCAATTAAAGCTATTTTATGACATGCATTATTTTAATCTATAAACTCAGTGGGAGTTCATGAAATAGGAGTAAAACTCTTTCTTCCTTTCTGTGGTAATAGTATCATTACACCAAGAAATCTAATTTTCAGTAATGGTAATTTAAATTTTTGATTCACATGGACTATACAATGTCTATTCCAATGTATCAAAATATATATTATACCATTTCTGAATGTGAACTCTAACAGGAATAAAGGATCATATTTTTAGAAGCTCCATATAATAATTGCTATCATTTATAAAGGGATTGCTAAATACCCAGAACACTGCTAAGTATGCTTATACTAATAAGTATTCACCAACAATATTCATAAAACAGCTCTTTCTGTGCTATGTATTAGAATATAGTGATTACAACACATTCTCCTAGGTTTCAGGAGTAGGTCAGAGAATATATAAGTAACCAGGTTATGTTAAAATGGTAGAATATGTTACCAGCGAGGTTTGCAGAAGTTTCTGGGTGTAAAAAGGATAAAGACACCAAATGCCCTTTATTTTTTTTTTTAAGATTTTATTATTTATTTATTTGACAGAGAGAGATCACAAGTAGGCAGAGAGGCAGGCAGAGAGAGAGGGGGAAGCAGGCTCCCTGCTGAGCAGAGAGCCTGATGTGGGGCTCGATCCCAGGACCCTGGAATCATGACCTGAGCCGAAAGCAGAGGCTTTAACCCACTCAGCCACCCAGGGGCACCAAATGCCCTTTGGAAAGGAGTCAGAGAATGCTCCTCAGAGAAGACTCTTCTGCTAACATAATTGGTATAATCTCAAAGTGTAGGTATTATTATCCCAGATGGAGGGAACAAAGGCTTAATAAAACTACTTAAATCTCTGAAGTTCATGCAACAAGTAGCAGAGGTAGAACTTGAACCTAGGTCTCTAAATCCAAACTTCGTGTTCCTTCCACTAGCCAAGGCTACATGATGTTAGTAATTTCTTTCCTTCACAGTGTCCTATAGCCCACTTCTGTGGATTGTGATGGGGATGATAAATGATTCCTCTTTTAGTGATAATCTTAGAATTAGTTAATACTTGATTAAAATTATTCCGAAAAAAATGTTATCACCATCAAAAATAGCAAAACAAAGTTATGGTTGTATCCTTTGTAACTACATGGCTGTGTCTCTTCATTGGCATAGGCAGAAAAAGTCTAGTTAGCTACACCAGTGCTGAGCCTGATGATGCCTCCGTATGTCTCTGGGAGCACTCCAGCTATGTTCTGTAACACTGAGTCTTGATAGCCTTCTTCTCATGTTGGATATATACTCCCTGCCCAGGAAAAAGTCAAAATAATACCTTACCATGGTTATCATCTTTTTCTTTATAAGTAATTTTTGCTGTTCTTTTTTCATTAAAAACAGGTTGATTAACATTCCTAAAGAAAATGAAGATAATTATATATTTTTGCATTTGGGCAGCAGCATGGGCTATTCCAGTAAGTATGTATTCCTTAGAAAATCTCCTCACTTTGTTATCTCTTTTAACCTAACATTAAATAATATGTATTTCCTTAAGACTTTGAAGACAAACTGTGCCTAAACATTTAAATTTCCATGAAAGACTTTATGAGATATCTTTAGGGGTCTCAACAAACCCAAATATGCACTCCAATTCATGCTCCCATTCCTCTAAATGAAACTAATACCTTGTCAGATGGATTATTACTATTAAAATTTATTCCATTTGTGTTTGCTTTGGCAGCACATATACTAAAATTGGAATAATACAGAGAATATTAGCATGGCCCCCATACAGGGATAACACACAAATTTGTAAAATTCATTCAGATTTATATTCAATGCTCAAAAGTCATGGAGACTTCAGCCATCTTTGCTCATGCCCTGTGAATTTCATTATAATATCAATGAAACCTACATATTTTTAAAAAAGATTTTATTTATTTATTTGACAGACAGAGATCACAAGTAGGCAGAGAGGCAGGCAGAGAAAGAGAGAGAGGAGGAAGCAGGCTCCCCGCTGAGCAGAGAGCCCGAAGCGTGACTTGATCCCAGGACCCTGACACCATGACCCGAGCCAAAGGCAGAGGCTCAACCCACTGAGCCACCCAGGCACCCTGAAGCCTACATTTTAAAGGAAGTTTTCAAGGAATTATTTGGAAAAAATAAGGATTTTTTCAATGTAGGAGAAAATTAATGTTTCACTCAGATAATTTTTTTTTTAATGCTCATTGGGGAAAATTTGGAATACACAGATAAACACCAACAAAAAAAAAATTAGGAAAATTAAACCATTTGTAATTTTGTTACCCTGCTATGGGTAACATTTTGGTATGCTTTCATACTATCAAACAACTTGGTATTTATGCAGTTCAGAATTTTCTCAACTATTTCAAATGTGCTCCTGAAGGAGCGAAGTAGCATATTACTTTATTTTGTTTCTTCACTGGCTCTGGTCATACCTTGTATTTTCTTAGGGGTTTGGTCAGGATTATACTTAAGGTGGGTCTTGCGCTAGTGTGGGAGGTTTGTACAGAAACATTAAAGGTCTATCTCCTCATTTTTATAAAAGACAATCCTCCTTGAGGTAACTGTCCGGTTAATATCAATAAAATCAGTAATACTATTGTGAGAATTATCTGTATGCCCAGTTTAAATCCTACATAAGCTGTGTAACAAGCTTGGTTAGATATTACTTTGGCCTTTGCATTATATATTTTTCTTCATTTAGAGAAAAATGTGTGTCTGTATGTATGTGTGCATGTGTGCATGCATGTATGTTTTCATGTTTTCAATTTTTCATGTTTTTCATTCAATTTCATGAAATTGAATGTTTTCAATTTCCAACATTTTCATTTTGGTAGGTTCCTCAAATCAAGCCACTGGAGAGACATGCTGTTGACAAATCTACAAATTTAAATCTTCTGGAAAAAGCAAAAGTGCCAATACAGGTATAGGGTATAAAATGTGTTTCTAAGCTGTTTTTAAATTCTTTTTTTTAAAAATTAATTAATTAATTAATTATTTATTTGAGAGAGAGAGAGAGAGAGAGATCACAACAGAGAGCATGAGTCGGGGAGGGACAGAGGGAGAGGCAGACTCCTCACCTAGCAGAGAGCCTGACACGGGACTCCATCCCAGGACACTTAACCTACTGTGGCAGATGCTTAACTGACTGTGCCACCCAGATGCCCCTCAATTCTATTAACTTCCAGAAAACTGATGCTTACCTTTTCAGTCTGTTTTACTTCAAGATAAAATCTACAAATTATTTTGAATTGTTTCTCTTTTCCAGGATGAGTTAAATGCCAATGATACCACTGAAAGTGGTGACCCCCATGAAAATGAAAGAGGAAGGCAACAATATACCAGAGATGGTTACAAAGAAGAAAGAAATGGCTCTGAGTGGGTGGAAATAGGAGGGAAAAGTTCTTCTACAGATTCCATGTTAGTAAATGATGAGGGGAATAGTGTGGACCAAAATGGGGTCACAGGAAAACCAGAAACATATGGTTATGATGGGATACATGGAAAAGAAGGTAGCACCACAGCAAATGGCATCAGGGGACAAGTAAGCATCATTGGCAATGCTGGAATAGCAAATGGAAGCAATATTAATAGAAATGCTGATAAGAATTTAAACAATGGAGGAGTTGTTGGAGATGCAAGTCTGAGTGAGAATGTCACTGTTGTCCAAGAAGAAGACCATCAAATAGGTAGAAGCAATAACAGTACAGGCCATGAGGATGAAATAAATAGGAATGCCTGTAGAAATGAGGGTGATACAAGTGAAATAACACATCAGAGAGAAAGTGAGGGAAATGGGAATCAGGAGGCAGAAGTAACACCAGGAAGAAGTGGAGCTGGCAGTGGAAAAGATGCTGGCCTGGATAATTCTGATGGGAGTCCTAGTGGAAATGGAGCAGAGGAGGATGAAGAAATAGGTTCTGGTGATGATGAAGGTGAAGAGACAGGGAATGGAAAAGAGGGTACTGATAACAGGAAGGGCCAAGAGGGTCAGCCTCATGGAAAAGATGACAATGATAACAGCTTAGGTCAAAATTCAATTAGTAGTGAAGATGATGACCCAGAAGATAAAGAAGATCCCCATGACATCGATGGAGACAACACCTCCAAGAGTGAGGAGGATTCTGATGGTATTTCTAAAGACAAAGTTAGCCCAATAATAGAGGACATGCAAAAGCCCAATTACGAGGAAAACAATGCCGTGGAAAAGAAAATCACTGATGATTCAGAGCTAGGTGCTACTGGGAAGAGTCAAGATAAGGTTAGTTTGTAAAGCTGATTTCTTTCAAATGGCAGTTTAAATTCTCCCCCTCCATTCATTGATGGAAACACAAAAATAAATCATAATAAGCATTCATCTGTTTTTGCACAGAAATTACTTGAATATTTAATGGGAAAGTCAGAGTCCCTATTAAACTCTGATACATAACAATTTTTTAAAAAGATTTTATTTACTTAATTATTTGAGAGTGAGAGAGCACAGTGGAGGGGGCATGGAGGAGCAGCAGAGGGAGAGAGAGAAGCAGACACCTCACTGAGCAGGGAGTCTGATGTGGGTTTTGATATCAGGACTCTGGTTCATGACCTGGGCCAAAGGCAGATGCTTAACTGACTAAACCACCTAGGTATCCCCAGAACAATTTTAAAAACAGACATTTCTGAAAATTTGGTTAGAATTCTATAAGCCTAATCGTAATAACTGATGCACCTTGTAACTGTTCACACAAGTTCCTACTGTGTAAAAATGTGAATGGGTTGTTAGATGATTTAAACACCAGAATTCTTGCAGGTGAAAAAAGCACGTTTTTACAAACAGAAGTTTATGAAGTACTAGAAGCTGAACTTCTGTTTTTCTGGTCACATTCTGCAGTCTTGTCTTCCACGGACCAATGCAATTTTGCAGCATACCATCCATTAACTAATCATTCTTTTCTCCATCTTTCCCCAGGGAATAGAAATGGAAGGTCCCAGTAGTGGCAGCAGAAACATTACCAAAGAAGCTGGGAAAGTCAGTGAAGATAAAGAGAGTAAAAGACAACAAGGAATGGTCATGGGGAAAGGAAATGTCAAGACACCAGGGGAGACTGACAACATACAAGGGCTTAGTCAGAAATCAGAACCTGGAAATAAGGTTACACGCAGCAAAACAGGTAGTGAAAGTAATAGTGATGGGTATGACAGTTACGAGTTTGATGACAAATCTATGCAAGGAGATGATCCCAACAGTAGTGATGACTCTAACAGCAATGATGATGCTGATTCTGAAGGTGACAATGGCAGCAACAGTCAAGGAGACACTGGCTATAACTCTGATGAATCAAAAGATAATGGCAATGACAGTGACTCAAATGGAGGAGCTGATAATGACAGTGACAGTACATCAGATGCTAATGACAGTGACAGTAATGGCAATGGGAACAACAGGAGTGATGCCAATGGCAAATCAGACAGCAGCAAAGATAGATCAGACAGTAGTGACAGCAGTGATAGCAGCGACAGCAGTGACAGCAGTGACAGTAGCAACAGCAGTGATAGCAGCGACAGCAGTGACAGTAGTGACAGCAGTGACAGTAGCGATAGTAGTGACAGCAGCAATAGCAGTGACAGCAGCGATAGCAGTGACAGCAGCGATAGTGATAGCAGTGACAGTAGCGATAGCAGCAATAGCAGTGACAGCAGTGACAGTAGTGACAGCAGTGACAGCGGTGATAGTGACAGTAATCACAAGTAGGCAGAGAGGCAGGCAGAGAGAGAGGGGGAAGCAGGCTCCCTGCTGAGCAGAGAGCCTGATGTGGGGCTCGATCCCAGGACCCTGGAATCATGACCTGAGCCGAAAGCAGAGGCTTTAACCCACTCAGCCACCCAGGGGCACCAAATGCCCTTTGGAAAGGAGTCAGAGAATGCTCCTCAGAGAAGACTCTTCTGCTAACATAATTGGTATAATCTCAAAGTGTAGGTATTATTATCCCAGATGGAGGGAACAAAGGCTTAATAAAACTACTTAAATCTCTGAAGTTCATGCAACAAGTAGCAGAGGTAGAACTTGAACCTAGGTCTCTAAATCCAAACTTCGTGTTCCTTCCACTAGCCAAGGCTACATGATGTTAGTAATTTCTTTCCTTCACAGTGTCCTATAGCCCACTTCTGTGGATTGTGATGGGGATGATAAATGATTCCTCTTTTAGTGATAATCTTAGAATTAGTTAATACTTGATTAAAATTATTCCGAAAAAAATGTTATCACCATCAAAAATAGCAAAACAAAGTTATGGTTGTATCCTTTGTAACTACATGGCTGTGTCTCTTCATTGGCATAGGCAGAAAAAGTCTAGTTAGCTACACCAGTGCTGAGCCTGATGATGCCTCCGTATGTCTCTGGGAGCACTCCAGCTATGTTCTGTAACACTGAGTCTTGATAGCCTTCTTCTCATGTTGGATATATACTCCCTGCCCAGGAAAAAGTCAAAATAATACCTTACCATGGTTATCATCTTTTTCTTTATAAGTAATTTTTGCTGTTCTTTTTTCATTAAAAACAGGTTGATTAACATTCCTAAAGAAAATGAAGATAATTATATATTTTTGCATTTGGGCAGCAGCATGGGCTATTCCAGTAAGTATGTATTCCTTAGAAAATCTCCTCACTTTGTTATCTCTTTTAACCTAACATTAAATAATATGTATTTCCTTAAGACTTTGAAGACAAACTGTGCCTAAACATTTAAATTTCCATGAAAGACTTTATGAGATATCTTTAGGGGTCTCAACAAACCCAAATATGCACTCCAATTCATGCTCCCATTCCTCTAAATGAAACTAATACCTTGTCAGATGGATTATTACTATTAAAATTTATTCCATTTGTGTTTGCTTTGGCAGCACATATACTAAAATTGGAATAATACAGAGAATATTAGCATGGCCCCCATACAGGGATAACACACAAATTTGTAAAATTCATTCAGATTTATATTCAATGCTCAAAAGTCATGGAGACTTCAGCCATCTTTGCTCATGCCCTGTGAATTTCATTATAATATCAATGAAACCTACATATTTTTAAAAAAGATTTTATTTATTTATTTGACAGACAGAGATCACAAGTAGGCAGAGAGGCAGGCAGAGAAAGAGAGAGAGGAGGAAGCAGGCTCCCCGCTGAGCAGAGAGCCCGAAGCGTGACTTGATCCCAGGACCCTGACACCATGACCCGAGCCAAAGGCAGAGGCTCAACCCACTGAGCCACCCAGGCACCCTGAAGCCTACATTTTAAAGGAAGTTTTCAAGGAATTATTTGGAAAAAATAAGGATTTTTTCAATGTAGGAGAAAATTAATGTTTCACTCAGATAATTTTTTTTTTAATGCTCATTGGGGAAAATTTGGAATACACAGATAAACACCAACAAAAAAAAAATTAGGAAAATTAAACCATTTGTAATTTTGTTACCCTGCTATGGGTAACATTTTGGTATGCTTTCATACTATCAAACAACTTGGTATTTATGCAGTTCAGAATTTTCTCAACTATTTCAAATGTGCTCCTGAAGGAGCGAAGTAGCATATTACTTTATTTTGTTTCTTCACTGGCTCTGGTCATACCTTGTATTTTCTTAGGGGTTTGGTCAGGATTATACTTAAGGTGGGTCTTGCGCTAGTGTGGGAGGTTTGTACAGAAACATTAAAGGTCTATCTCCTCATTTTTATAAAAGACAATCCTCCTTGAGGTAACTGTCCGGTTAATATCAATAAAATCAGTAATACTATTGTGAGAATTATCTGTATGCCCAGTTTAAATCCTACATAAGCTGTGTAACAAGCTTGGTTAGATATTACTTTGGCCTTTGCATTATATATTTTTCTTCATTTAGAGAAAAATGTGTGTCTGTATGTATGTGTGCATGTGTGCATGCATGTATGTTTTCATGTTTTCAATTTTTCATGTTTTTCATTCAATTTCATGAAATTGAATGTTTTCAATTTCCAACATTTTCATTTTGGTAGGTTCCTCAAATCAAGCCACTGGAGAGACATGCTGTTGACAAATCTACAAATTTAAATCTTCTGGAAAAAGCAAAAGTGCCAATACAGGTATAGGGTATAAAATGTGTTTCTAAGCTGTTTTTAAATTCTTTTTTTTAAAAATTAATTAATTAATTAATTATTTATTTGAGAGAGAGAGAGAGAGAGAGATCACAACAGAGAGCATGAGTCGGGGAGGGACAGAGGGAGAGGCAGACTCCTCACCTAGCAGAGAGCCTGACACGGGACTCCATCCCAGGACACTTAACCTACTGTGGCAGATGCTTAACTGACTGTGCCACCCAGATGCCCCTCAATTCTATTAACTTCCAGAAAACTGATGCTTACCTTTTCAGTCTGTTTTACTTCAAGATAAAATCTACAAATTATTTTGAATTGTTTCTCTTTTCCAGGATGAGTTAAATGCCAATGATACCACTGAAAGTGGTGACCCCCATGAAAATGAAAGAGGAAGGCAACAATATACCAGAGATGGTTACAAAGAAGAAAGAAATGGCTCTGAGTGGGTGGAAATAGGAGGGAAAAGTTCTTCTACAGATTCCATGTTAGTAAATGATGAGGGGAATAGTGTGGACCAAAATGGGGTCACAGGAAAACCAGAAACATATGGTTATGATGGGATACATGGAAAAGAAGGTAGCACCACAGCAAATGGCATCAGGGGACAAGTAAGCATCATTGGCAATGCTGGAATAGCAAATGGAAGCAATATTAATAGAAATGCTGATAAGAATTTAAACAATGGAGGAGTTGTTGGAGATGCAAGTCTGAGTGAGAATGTCACTGTTGTCCAAGAAGAAGACCATCAAATAGGTAGAAGCAATAACAGTACAGGCCATGAGGATGAAATAAATAGGAATGCCTGTAGAAATGAGGGTGATACAAGTGAAATAACACATCAGAGAGAAAGTGAGGGAAATGGGAATCAGGAGGCAGAAGTAACACCAGGAAGAAGTGGAGCTGGCAGTGGAAAAGATGCTGGCCTGGATAATTCTGATGGGAGTCCTAGTGGAAATGGAGCAGAGGAGGATGAAGAAATAGGTTCTGGTGATGATGAAGGTGAAGAGACAGGGAATGGAAAAGAGGGTACTGATAACAGGAAGGGCCAAGAGGGTCAGCCTCATGGAAAAGATGACAATGATAACAGCTTAGGTCAAAATTCAATTAGTAGTGAAGATGATGACCCAGAAGATAAAGAAGATCCCCATGACATCGATGGAGACAACACCTCCAAGAGTGAGGAGGATTCTGATGGTATTTCTAAAGACAAAGTTAGCCCAATAATAGAGGACATGCAAAAGCCCAATTACGAGGAAAACAATGCCGTGGAAAAGAAAATCACTGATGATTCAGAGCTAGGTGCTACTGGGAAGAGTCAAGATAAGGTTAGTTTGTAAAGCTGATTTCTTTCAAATGGCAGTTTAAATTCTCCCCCTCCATTCATTGATGGAAACACAAAAATAAATCATAATAAGCATTCATCTGTTTTTGCACAGAAATTACTTGAATATTTAATGGGAAAGTCAGAGTCCCTATTAAACTCTGATACATAACAATTTTTTAAAAAGATTTTATTTACTTAATTATTTGAGAGTGAGAGAGCACAGTGGAGGGGGCATGGAGGAGCAGCAGAGGGAGAGAGAGAAGCAGACACCTCACTGAGCAGGGAGTCTGATGTGGGTTTTGATATCAGGACTCTGGTTCATGACCTGGGCCAAAGGCAGATGCTTAACTGACTAAACCACCTAGGTATCCCCAGAACAATTTTAAAAACAGACATTTCTGAAAATTTGGTTAGAATTCTATAAGCCTAATCGTAATAACTGATGCACCTTGTAACTGTTCACACAAGTTCCTACTGTGTAAAAATGTGAATGGGTTGTTAGATGATTTAAACACCAGAATTCTTGCAGGTGAAAAAAGCACGTTTTTACAAACAGAAGTTTATGAAGTACTAGAAGCTGAACTTCTGTTTTTCTGGTCACATTCTGCAGTCTTGTCTTCCACGGACCAATGCAATTTTGCAGCATACCATCCATTAACTAATCATTCTTTTCTCCATCTTTCCCCAGGGAATAGAAATGGAAGGTCCCAGTAGTGGCAGCAGAAACATTACCAAAGAAGCTGGGAAAGTCAGTGAAGATAAAGAGAGTAAAAGACAACAAGGAATGGTCATGGGGAAAGGAAATGTCAAGACACCAGGGGAGACTGACAACATACAAGGGCTTAGTCAGAAATCAGAACCTGGAAATAAGGTTACACGCAGCAAAACAGGTAGTGAAAGTAATAGTGATGGGTATGACAGTTACGAGTTTGATGACAAATCTATGCAAGGAGATGATCCCAACAGTAGTGATGACTCTAACAGCAATGATGATGCTGATTCTGAAGGTGACAATGGCAGCAACAGTCAAGGAGACACTGGCTATAACTCTGATGAATCAAAAGATAATGGCAATGACAGTGACTCAAATGGAGGAGCTGATAATGACAGTGACAGTACATCAGATGCTAATGACAGTGACAGTAATGGCAATGGGAACAACAGGAGTGATGCCAATGGCAAATCAGACAGCAGCAAAGATAGATCAGACAGTAGTGACAGCAGTGATAGCAGCGACAGCAGTGACAGCAGTGACAGTAGCAACAGCAGTGATAGCAGCGACAGCAGTGACAGTAGTGACAGCAGTGACAGTAGCGATAGTAGTGACAGCAGCAATAGCAGTGACAGCAGCGATAGCAGTGACAGCAGCGATAGTGATAGCAGTGACAGTAGCGATAGCAGCAATAGCAGTGACAGCAGTGACAGTAGTGACAGCAGTGACAGCGGTGATAGTGACAGTAGTGACAGCAGCAACAGCAGTGACAGCAGTGATAGCAGTGACAGCAGCAACAGCAGTGACAGTAGTGACAGCAGCAACAGCAGTGACAGCAGTGATAGCAGTGACAGCAGCGACAGCAGTGACAGTAGTGACAGTAGCGACAGCAGTGACAGCAGTGACAGTAGCGACAGCAGCGACAGTAGCGACAGTAGTGACAGCAGTGACAGCAGTGACAGTAGTAACAGCAGTGACAGTAGCGACAGTAGTGACAGCAGTGACAGCAGTGACAGTAGTGACAGCAGTGACAGTAGCGATAGTAGTGACAGCAGCGACAGCAGTGACAGCAGTGATAGCAGTGACAGTAGTGACAGTAGTAACAGCAGTGACAGTAGCGATAGCAGTAACAGCAGTGACAGTAGCGATAGCAGTAACAGCAGTGACAGTAGCGATAGCAGTAACAGCAGCGACAGCAGTGACAGCAGCGACAGCAGTGACAGCAGTGACAGCAAGTCAGACAGTAGTGACAGTAGTAACAGCAGTGATAGTAGTGACAGCAGTGACAGCAAGTCAGAGAACAGTGACAGCAGTGACAGCAAGTCAGACAGTAGTGAAAGCAATGATAGCATTGACAGCAGTGATAGCAGCGACAGTAAATCAGACAGTAGTGACAGCAGTGACAGCAGTGACAGTAGTGATAGCAGTGACAGCAGTGACAGTGACAGTAAATCAGATAGCAGTGATAGCAGCAACAGCAAATCAGATAGTAGTGACAGCAGTGATAGTGACAGCAGTGATAGCAGCGACAGTAAATCAGAA
>NW_019154087.1:41208027-41208216 GCF_002288905.1 Enhydra lutris kenyoni | reverse complement strand
AGCAGTGACAGCAGCAATAGCAAATCAGATAGTAGTGACAGCAGTGATAGCAGTGACAGTAGTGACAGTGACAGTAAATCAGACAGCAGTGACAGCAGCAATAGCAAATCAGATAGTAGTGACAGCAGTGACAGTGACAGCAGTGAAAGTGAAAGTGACAGCAGTGATAGTGATAGCAGTGATAGCAGC
>NW_019154087.1:41204376-41208017 GCF_002288905.1 Enhydra lutris kenyoni | reverse complement strand
GACAGCAGTGACAGCAGCGACAGCAGCAATGGTGACAGCAGTGACAGCAGTGACAGTGACAGCAGTGACAGCAGCGACAGCAGCAATGGTGACAGCAGTGACAGCAGTGACAGTGACAGCAGTGACAGCAGTGACAGTGACAGCAGTGACAGCAGCGACAGCAGTGACAGCAGCAATGGTGACAGCAGCGACAGTGACAGCAGCAACAGCAGTGACAGTGACAGCAGTGACAGCAGCAACAGTGACAGCAATGGCAGTAGTACCGGTACATCTAACAGTAATAAGAGTCACAGCAAGACCAAGTCTGGTAATGGCAACAATGGAAGTGACAGTGAGAGTGACAGTGAAGGCAGTGACAGCAATCACTCAACCAGTGATGATTAGATTTTTTTGAAAAGTCTAGTGAGTAATTGATAGGAAATGAAGATTTTCAAGGAAGGAAAGAAAGAGGAGATATAAACAGAAGATGCCTACATTCATAGAAACAATGAGAGGAGTAGTCAAATTGCCAGATTTGGAACCAAGCCCCCACACTCTCAGGAGATAATCTGAATGCAGGACCTTTGGTATGTGCATATTAAAACACATTCTGAAAAGATGTTTAAAATGTGTACATCTAAACATAAAAAGGGACAATTAAAATATTCTTTAATACTTTACACAGAAACCTCAAGTAATAATGTACTATATGATAACTCTGATTTAAATCTTGAGTGCTTTAGGGAATGTAGCAAGTAAACACATCTTATAAACAACCTGTGGCATTGCCTTAATCTTTCAGTAATTACACATTCTGGATAGATGGTCTGCTTACTGCTGAGTAAAAGATGTTGTGACCATGATATCCAGGTTAGCTACTAATTCATTTGCTTGGTCTAAGGAAGAAATAAACTTGTAACATGAAAAAGAAACACAGCAACAATTGAACCTATCTGGACCATGGGAATAATCTTTGTAATTATTGAATAATTACAAATCAGAAAAAATTTAAAGAGTGCTAGTCAGAAAATAAGACAGATGCTAATTTAAATAACAAAATCTCATATACAGTATACATTCCTACAAAGCACTGGAAATTCAGCATAATGTCCCTAAAACTATTGACAAATCTGATGCAGTGCTTAGAACAGTGTCTTGCCTCCAATAGTCACTTTCTAAATATTAATGAATAAACGATACATGAACGAAGGACTCTAAAGGGGGGTTTACTTTTGAACTCTATGTTCAGAGCTCTGTTAAATGGAATCGGTATTTGTTTCCCATCTTCTGTCAAATTTTGTTCGCATATCCCTTTTAAACTCTCACATGCCAAAACTTCCAAACCAGACCCTGAGACACGCTTCTCACTGTTAATTTGTTTCATAAAGCCAACAGGGCTGGTAGGTGATGATCTGGAAATTACTCTTTTTTGAGAGTCATATAATGCAACTAAAATCTGAGCATAGATTGTTCTGCTTTTGTATGAATGAGGGTAATTCTTAGTTTTGAGATGAAGCTCAAACCCTAGAACATGGGGATTTTAAAGGCGTATGCAACTAGAGTATGATAATTAATAGGGTGGAGGTAAAATATATTATCCAAACTAATATACTTTTGAGAGTGAAGAGGGTACTATCAATAATTACTTGGGGACAGGAAGTGTAAATTGGGATTGTTCAAGGATACCGGGAGATAACAACAGATATCACCATAAGCCTTTAAGGTATTTTTCAAGATTTAGTAGCGATGATTTGTCATTTCCCTCTTTTTCCATTTAGGCAGTTATTTTAGATTTGTTCTAATTCAAAGGTAAAAATCTATATAGTGAAGTTCTGAATGCAACTTCTTTGATGTTAATTTTCAACTAGTCATCAGTTGACCATTTATTTTCTAATATTAAGCATATTTTATATGGAGTTTGAGTAGGTTTTTTTTCTACGTTCTTTCTTGTTTCATGCAAGTTTCTTAGTTGAGATCAACATTACAAGAAATATTACTGAAAGCTTTAAAAATACTGCTATTTATAAATTATATGATAACTCCTAATACTGTAACATTTCAGGTTTCTACTATATCATAATCATGTAAATGACTCCAAAGTTCTTTCCTTAAAATATGCTCTAGATTTTTAACTCCTTTAGGCTTCAGGATTTTTTTTTGTCTTTTTTTAATTTGTAAAGTGTGGCTTCTAGGACCTTTCTCACCTATTTTAAAAGGTTGTTATGAGTTTAAACCAGGCAATGGATGTGCAACTCTTTGTAAATTGTACAAGATATGTAAATTAAAGAGATAATGAATTTTGGTGTTGTAATAAACATCTACTTATGTGACTATTCACAAGGAAAACTCCCTTAATCTTAATGGGTTTGCAAGTACATATTCCTTCCACCACATTTTTAAAATTTAGCTGCTTTTAACTGAAAAAGTAACATATGTATATACACAAAAAAATCTCAAACACTGTGAAAAAGTTTAAAAAATATTAAATTTTCATCATCCCAGATACCTAGTCCTCTACTTCTCTACTTTAGAGGCAGTTCCAATTACTAACATCTTGTGAAATTTTTCAGAAATAGTCTATGCGCATATAAGCACATATATTCCCCTTTTTAAAAACACATGGAAGTCTACTATACACTATGTGTTTTTCTTACTCTTTTTAACATAAGAATATACCTTGAATACTGGTTCATAGCACACAGATTGACATTCCGCCCTCCCCCCCCCCACATTTGTGTTGTATTTCATTTTATGAACTGCCATTGATATTTAATCTGTCCCTTTTTTTCAATCACTTCCTAAGCCATTTCTGGTCCAATGAGTCTCTGCAGGTAAATAGCATGAATTGATAACCCAAACCAGATAAATTCCCAACCAGTACTTAAAAAGTCTTCACCTTAGGAAGTATTTGGGAGGATAAAAGGAGATGCTCAGAATCTAGGGCTGATGTCAGAAATAATGGAGGAAGACTATGATCCTGATTTTCTTATATAATATCTACACCGACCTCTGGATAATTGAGGGAAAAATAAAGATGACCTTTTAAAAGGACATCTCAAGAGTAGATCCTTCAAATACAAGAAATCTGGTATTAGAAAACAAATTCTGTTTTGTTATTTTCTGGAAAAGATTAGTAAACTATCTGATAATATTTCCCATGGGAGCAGTATTTTTTAAATTGTAGGTTGCCACTCATTTAATAGGTCATGAGATCAGTTTAGTGACTCATGCCCTACATTTTGTAAAATCACAGAATAAAAAGGAAAAATCTTAGTGCATCATATGTAGCATTTTATGAAACCTGACAATATTTTCTTCTACATGATGCATGCATACATACATACACAATGTCTTAGTATGCATATTCTAAAATATGTAAAATATTGTTCTGACTCATTGTAGTAAAAAAAGATATGAAAGCCATTGGTTTAGAAAGCATTATAAAACATTATTCCTGCTAGTAATCATTTCATATTCATTTTCACATTCCCTTTTCTCTTTACAAACCTTTAAGTTTCTTTTCCACTTTTTTTTAATCATTTTTTTTAAATTTATTTTCAGCTTAACAGTATTCATTGCTTTTGTACCACACCCAGTGCTCCATGCAATCCATGCCCTCTCTAATACCCACCACCTGGTTCCCCCAACCTCCCACCCCCCCC